>NC_092120.1:23631168-23883668 GCF_045679555.1 Salvelinus alpinus
AGTATTCAGACCCTTTACTTTACTCAGTACTTTGTTGAAGCCCCTTTGGCAGCCTCGAGTCTTCTTGGGTATAATCCTCTACAAGCTTGGCTCACCTGTATTTGGCTGTGTGCTTCCTATTGGAAGGTGAACTTTCGCCCCAGTCTGAGGTCCTGAGTGCTCTGGAGCAGGTTTTCATCAAGGATCTCTCTGTACGTTGCTCCGTTCATCTCTCCCTCGATCCTGACTAGTCTACCTGCCGCTGAAAAACATCCCCACAGCATGATACTGCCTCCACCATGCTTCACCATAGGGATAGTGCCAGGTTTCCTCCAGACGTAACGCTTGGAATTCCAGCCAAAAAGTTCAATCTTGGTTTCATCAAACCAAAGAATCTTGTTTCTCATGGTATGAGAGTCTTCAGGCACCTTTTGGCAAACTCCAAGTGGGCTGTCAAGTGCCTTTACTTCTGTCTGGCCACTCTACCATAAAGGCCTGATTGATGGAGTGCTGCAGAGATGGTTGTCCTTTGGGAAGCTTCTTCCATCTCTACAGAGGAACTCCAGAGCTCTGTCAGAGTGACCACTGGGATCTTGGTCACCTCCCTGACCAAGGCCCTTCTCCCCCGATTGCTCAGTTGGGCTGGGCAGACAGCTCGAGGAAGAGTCTTGGTGGTTCTAAATTTCTTACATTTAAGAATGATGGAGGCCACTGTGTTCTTGGGGCCCTTCAAGGCTGGAGAAATGTTTTGATACCCTTCCCCAGATCAGAGCTCTACGGACAATTCCTTCGGCCTCATGGCTTGGTTCTTGCTCTGACATGCACTGTCAACCATGGGACCTTATATAGACAGGTGTGTGCCTTTCCAAATCATGTCCAATCAGGTGAATTTACCACAGGTGGACTCCAATCAAGTTGTAGAAGCATCTCAAGGATGATCATTGGAAACAGGATGCACCTGAGCTCAATTTCGAGTCTCATAGCAAAGGGTCTGAATACTTTCTGTGTTTTATTTGTAATATATTTGCCTAAATTGCTAAACCTGTTTTCACATTTGTCATTATGGGGTATTGTGTGTAGATTGATGATGTTTGTTTAAAATGTAATCAATTTTAGAATAAGGCTGTAACGTAACAAAATGTGGAAAAAGGGAAGGGGTCTGAATACTTTCCGAATGCACTGTACTTTATTTTGCGTCAGTAGGCCTAACTTTTGAAAATACAGTAACATGCTCATATTCCTAATTACGTCTCAGATTTAACTATTTGTGAACACTGACAGTTTTGTTGCTAACAAGACACGCTGATTTGGCATTGGAGAAATATGATAAGATGAACACATAGGCTTATCTCTCTGTCCATTCTTAGCCTGTAATTTCGTTAATTAGTGTGGTTAAAAAAAAGATTCCGCTAATATGTCAAATTACGTAGAATGGCATGAAATGTTTATAAAGGGCAATTTTTTTCTTGGACCTGCAAATACGATGATATACTCATGCAATTATTTTACTATAAAGGAGGTCTTTCCACGCCTACTCTTGTCCACGGTGGTCTGAGAACCAACAACCTTCTGGCCCTCAGCCCTGTGTGCTATCAACATTCCTGCGTAGCTATGTAATCCTTACAGGATGAAAAACAGGCTCTGCATATCTAAGGCTCTGGTCTGTGGGGGTAAACGGTAAACACATTCTTTGCTATCCACTTTGTGATCATTCTTATTTTGGGTATAGGGGAGGGTCAAAATGTTGTTTTTCAAGCGTTCTGGGAGGGTTTAGGTCAAATATATTTTACTGTAGGGAGTGCCATCCATTTTCATTTCAGAGTTGTCCGATTTTCTCCGTGTAACCCTTATTATAAATAGCGTTCACTCCCTAACATTCTTAGAACGTTCTTTGAACTTCACTAATGTTTTCTTGTGGTTTTTATGGAAAGTTTTCGTAACGTTCTGAGAACATGACTTTAAATAGAACCACGAGGAAAGCTGCAGAGAATGTTATGCTGAAGTACTGAAATTCCCACAGAAGAATGTTGGTTCTTAACATTCTCTGAACTATTTGAGAACATTCCCAATGTCAAACCAGTTGGAAAACGTTCCTAGAACATTACCAAAAATGTAATTAAATGTAACTGTGTTTGAGCGTTTAGGATACGTTCTGTTAATAATGAAATACCAATAAAAAATTTATTTTGTCAAGTTCCGTAAATGTAAATTCCAAAGTCGAGCAACTATCCTGCACCATTCCCAGAACGTTGTGGAAAGGTTGTATACAAAATAACCATAGGACAACCACACTCTCACCAAGCTCTAAGCAACATAATTGTTCTCAGAACGTTATGTGCATCTTGAAAGCTAGTTATGGAGGAGACAATTGAAGGCTTGAGTTTCCGCATGATTCCAAAGTATCCCAACTCCCAAGTCCCTGGAAATAGGCAGGAACGAATGACAACATAAACTAGTCTCTTTTGTGGGGAAACGGAGGGGACATAAAACTCCGAAGGTCATCTCTCGAGTCCCTGAGCACGAACATTTTTGCTGACATCCGCCGTCTACGTTCTGCGTAATTGTCTAAAAGAGCGAGCAACTATATTTACACATTCCCAAAGAACATTAATTACAAGATGATAGAGAAGGTTTTCCTGGGGCTCCCGAGTGGCGCAGCGGTCTAAGGCACTGCATCTCAGTGCAAAAGGCGTCAATACAGTAACCTGGTTCAAATCCAGGCTGTATCACATCTGGCCATGATTGGGAGTCCCATAGGGTGGCACACAATTGACCCAGCGTTGTCTGGGTTTGGCTGGTGTAGACCGTCATTGTAAATAAGAATTTGTTCTTAACTGACTTGCCTAGTTAAATAAAAAAAATAAAAATAAATGATGATGCCCCAGCTGTTTTCCACGTGTTCTATACACACATATAGAAGATTGTTAAGATGCTGTATTATAGGCTATGTGCTTGCTGTATTGTCATGAAGATGTCCCTTATAGAATTACCTGAGGATTATCAAAGATTAGATTCACATGGAAATGTTTATCCTCAAGCACATATTAGGAAGCGGGAACAATCCAATGTAGCCTAGAGCCCCACAGCATCTGAATTCTCTCCCATATAGTATCATGTTTCACCCCAACCATGGGGTGAATTGCATATTTGATGCGAGTACAAATGCCTCTGCCTGCCTAAAAACACTTCACTGCTATTGTTTGTTTCCGAACAGAAACAACTTAGTTGAGCACAAGTGAGACTCCACCTTTTCGAGCTTTATGGCTTTGTATCCGGCTTTTTCCGTGAACATAATAGTTTCAGGAGGAGTCTCTAGTTGTCACTCGCCCATCCTCTGGTTTGAAAGAGGCATGTTGTTCTGGAAGGAATTGCAGCGTTTCCAGTGAAGGGATGGCTGTCGCAGACCTTGTTAATCACTTCCAGCTATTGTGTCTCTGAGGATGCGGATGGGCACTGATATTGCCGGGGTTCAATAGCAGACTTTCAATTTCCCTTCTGTGTGTGTGTTTGTGGCAAAGGAAGGTTTTTATAGGCCGAAGGATGCAGGCTGGCTTGCTTTTGTTGTTACTTTGTCAATGATTGAAAAAATACTCCAAACGAGACAGCTATTAACAGTATGATGGATTGGATAGATTGCCATTTATTGATTGTAGCAGCACGAAACCTATAAACACAATTTGAAAAGACAATAACTGAGAGAGGAATCTATTTGAAGGCAGTCTAACCCATTATGGCGAATCCCACAAATCCTATCTATAAAAGTGATTTATAGAGAAGACCAGGTGCGGGAGAGGTGATAATGCTTAGTGTCACTTTGTGAACCTATAATACAGCAGGTAGAGATTAGCTAAATGTGGGAATATTGCTGGGATGAGACAGATATCCTAATGGAGACAATATAAATAACATCGGTCCGTGGTTCCCAAACGTTTTATAGTTCAAACATTCAACCTCCTGCTGCGTACCCCCTCTAGCACCAGGGTCAGCGCACTCTCAAATGTTGTTTCTTTGTCATCATTGTAAGCCTGCCACACACACACTTTACGATACATTTATTAAACATAAGAATGAGTGTGAGTTTGTCACAACCCGGCTCGTGGGAAGTGACAAAGAGCTCTTATAGGACCAGGGCACAAATTATAACAATCAATACTTTTGCTCTTTACTTAGCCATCTGACATTTAAAACCTTATTTGTTCATCAACAATTGTTAATGAGAAAGGTGTGCTTGAAAGAATGCACATAACTCTGCAATGTTGGGTTGTATTGGAGAGAGTGTCATTTTCCACACACAGTCTGTGCCTGTATTTAGTATCATGCTAGTGAGGGCCGAGAATCGACTCTCGCATAGGTACGTGGTTGCAAAGGGCATCGGTGTCTTAACAGCTCGATTTGCCAAGGCAGGATACTCTGAGCACAGCCCAATCCAGAAATCTGACAGTGGCTTCTGATTTAAATTACATTTTCACAGAACCGCTTGTTGCAATTTCGATGAGGCTCTCTTGTTCAGATATTGGTAAGTGAACTGGAGGCAGGGCATGAAATGGATAACGAATCCAGTTGTTTGTGTCAACCGCTTCGGGAAAGTGCCTGCGTAATTGCGCACCCAACTCACTCATGTGCTTCGCTATATCACATTTGACATTGTCCGTAAGCTTGGGTTCATTTGCACACAAAAATATCATACAATGATGGAAAGACCTGTGTGTTGTCCTTGAAAATGCAGACAGAGAAGAGCCTCAATTTTGTCCCGCACATTGAATATAGGTTCGGAGAGTCCCTGTAATCCTAGATTCAGATCATTCAGGTGAGAAAAAACATCACCCAGATAGGCCAGTCGTGTGAGATACTCGTCATCGTGCAAGCAGACAGACAAGTAAAAATGATGGTCAGTAAAGAAAACTTTAAGCTCATCTCTCATTTCAAAAAAGGTGTCAATACTTTTCCCCTTGAAAACCAGCGCACTTCTGTATGTTGTAAAAGTGTTACATTGTCGCTGCCCATATCATTTCATGGTGCATAAAATACACGAGAGTTCAGGGGCCTTGCTTTATCAAAGTTAACCATTTTCACTGTAGTGTCCAAAACGTCTCTCGGTGGATGCTGCAGTGTACCCAAGTGGCGTCGGGAGCAACTGCTTGCCCGCGCATTACCACTCCACTATGTCTTCCTGTCATGGCTTTTGCACCATCAGTACAGATACCAACACATCTTGACCACCAAAGTTCATTTGATGTCACAAGCTGTCCAGTACTTAAAAAATATCCACTGCTGTTGTCCTGGTTTCCAGTGGTTTGTAGAAGAGGATGTCTTCCTTAATTGGCCCCCCATAAACGTAATGGACATATGCCAGGCCCGCCACGTCTGTTTACTTATCCAGCTGTAATGCATAGAATTCACTGGCTTGTATGCGAAGCAGTAATTGTTTCCAAACATCTCCTGCCATTTCACTGGTGCGTCGTGAAAGTGTTGTTTGATGAAGGCATTGTCTGTATAGTTTCTTTGGCCTTTTCCCCCAGCATTGTCCCAACCATATCCGCGGCAGCAGGAAGAATTAAGTCCTCCACAATAGTACGCTTCTAGCCCCTTATTAAATGGTATCTGTTGCTTTTATACATGCCTTACTACTCGAAAGTGGTCTCAATTCTGGACTCAAAAAACTCCTGTGGCTTATTTTTCAAATTGGCATGTTTTATTTCTAAATGTCTGCGCAAGAGTGAAGGTTTAATCGAGTTGTGAGATAATACTTTTGCACATATAACACACTGTGGCTGAGGAAAGGCACTACTCCCAATATAAGTGAACCCCAAATCAATGTAGCCTCTTCGATCGTACAATGTCCTTGTCTGTTGTTCGGTGCTTTCCCTGGTAAGGGGGCAGTAGCTCTTCGGCTGCATCAGATTCACAACTGTCAGTGTCTATGCTAGCTGGTCTACCAACAAATGTTGAATTACTGATGCTAGCATTGGATGTGCTCGTGGAAGCAGAACAACTTGTGTCATCGACAGGTGCAGGTGTAGAACTGCTGGTAGTTACAGTATTACTTGTAGAGCGGGTATGTGTCTCTATGAATGCGGGCCTTATTTTTTAATCATTTATCAATTTTCGAGCAAACGGAATGAGCAGCAGCTACGTTTGGCTACATACGGACCGTTAGTGTAATTCCCGCGAGATAGTTAATGTGATTGGATGCTAATTATTTGACTAGCCTACCTGTATTTGGCATTGTGTTGTTATTTCACTGAACAATAGATGTTTTAATTTTATTTTTGGCAGTGAAACGAGGCTACTCAGGTGAGAGAAACTCACCCAAACGTATACATAGTTCAAGTAATAGACACATCTCAACGTCAACTGTTCAGAGGAGACTGCGTGAATCAGGCCTTCGTGGTCGAATTGCTGCAAAGAAACCACTACTAAAGGACACCAATAAGAAGAACAGACTTGCTTGGGCTAAGAAACATGAGCAATGGACATTAGACTTGTGGAAATCTGTCCTTGGTCTGATGAGTCCAAATTGTAGATTTATGGTTCCAACTACCGTGTCTTTGTGAGATGCGGAGTAGGTGAACGGATGATCTCTGCATGTGTAGTTCCCTCCATGAAGCATGGAGTAGGAGGTGTGACGGTGCTTTGCTGGTGACACTGTCAGTGATTTATTCAGAATTCATGTCAGACTTAACCAGCATGGCTACCACAGCATTCTGCAGCAATACGCCATCCCATCTGGTTTGTGTTTAGTGGGACTATCATTTGTTTTTCAACAGGATAATGACCCAACACACCTCCAGGCTGTGTAAGGGCTATTTGACCAAGAAGGAGAGCAATGGAGTGCTGCATCAGATGACCTAGCCTACATAATCACCCGACCTCAACTCAATTGAGATGGTTTGGGATGAGTTGGACCGCTGAGTGATGGAAAAGCAGCCAATAAGTGCTCAGCATATGTGGGAACTCCTTCAAGACTGTTGGAAAAGCATTCCAGGTGAAGCTGGTTGAGAGAATGCCAAAAGTGTGCAAAGCTGTCATCAAGGCAAAGGGTGGCTACTTTGAAGAAGACTGGTACTGTATATGTTTGTTTGGATTCAATGTCAATGTCATCAGGAGTATGCCTATGTGCATGAATAGAGATCAGTTTTCTCAGGGCCACTACTTGTCTAAGTATTTTTCGAACCCAAAACATTCCACTGAGGATATAGAATGAAAAGAATGGAAGAATAGAAGACAAGGAAACAGTTTTTCAGGGGAAGAGTGAGTGAGTTGGTGTAATTGATATAGAATTTGATGGGTATCAGTGGCAGGGTCGAGATGAATAAACAGAGGGAGGGCATTGTGGACAGCTGAGTGTGAAGGAGAGGGGCACGCTGTGTGTGCGCGCGCATGTGTGTATGTCAGTGGAGGCTGCTGAGGAGGAAGGCTCCTAATAGTTGGAACGGCGCAAATGGCATCAAACACATGTAAACCATGTGTTTGATGCTTTTGATACAATTGCACTTATTCTGCTCCAGCCTTTACCATGAGCCCGTCCTCCCCAATTAAGGTGCCACCAACCTCCTGTCGTGTATGTGCGTGCGCATATGTGAAGGGGGAGTTCCTGGTGGAAGAGGTGGAGGGGTATGTGAGGCTGGTGGACTCCCAGGGGAACACTGGCCTGTGCTTGTATTGTATGAGAAAGACCTCTGTTTAGAGTTTCCTGTGGGACTGCCATGTACACAAAACACCATCACACACCATGTCTTTGTCTCACACACACGTCTAGTCTCTACGCTGTCTCAGGCTCTGTCATGCACTTCCTCAGACAAACTATCATAAACCTAAACTGCCTAATGATCGTGAGAAAGGGAATTCAAAGAAGAAGAAAAAATGAGTCATATTTACAGTGCCCTCTAACTATTGGGACAGTTTAGAATTTTCTCTTCTGTTGGCTGTATACTCCAAAAGTTTGAATTTGAAATCAGGCAATTACTATGAGTTTAAAGTGCAGACTGACAGCTTTAATTAGAGTGTATTCTCAATCATATCGGGTGAACCATTTTGAGATTTCAGCACTTTTTGTGTAGTCCCGCCATTTTAGGGGAGCAAAAGTATTGGGACAAATTCACTTATGTGTAGTAAGAATTTAAGTATTTGGTCCCATATTCATAGCATGCAATGACTACATCAAGCTTGGATGCATTTGCTTATGTTTTGGTTGTGTTTCAGAAGATTTGGTGCCCAATAGAAATGAATGGTAAATAATGTAGTGTCAATTTTTATAATATCTTATTTTACTTTTACCCCCTTTTGTCACGCTGGTGGAAAGTATTTGGAGACAGCCGCAGGAATACATCATCTGGGTTTTTAATACACACAACAAACACGTATACAAAACACTGGGACGTACCCAAACAAAAGAGCAAGGGTAAACCTCCTAGAACGACACGGGACAAGACCCGTAATACACAATGCACAAAACACACAGCACAGGCTGCGACAACACATAGGTACTCACACGATCAATGGACATGGTAACAATAATCAACAGCCCAATGGGGAAACAAAGGGCACACTTATACAAACGCAATCAGTGAGGAATTGGAACCAGATGTGCGTAATGACAGTTCAGTGCAGCCTAGAAGGCCGGTGATGTCGACCTCTGGAACTGGTGAACAGAATGAGCAGCAGTACCGGGGGGATCAATGACACGTTTTTCTACCCAGTTTCGTGATATCTGCACAATTGGCCCAGCGTCGTCAGCATTAGTGTTTGGCCGGGGTAGGCCGTCATTGTAAATAAGAATTTGTTCTTAACTGACTTGCCTAGTTAAATAAAGGTTAAATAAAATAAAATGAAATATCCAATTGGTAGTTATGATCTTGTCATCTCTGGAACTGCCCTATGGACTCAGGAGAGGCGGAGGTCGAGAGCCATGTGTCCTCCGAAATATGACCCTGCCAAACAGCACTGCTTCTTGACACACTGCTCGCTTAACCCGGAAGCCAGCCGCATCAATGTCAAATTGAATCAAATCAAATATTATTGGTCACATACACATGGTTAGCAGATGTTAATGCGAGTGTTGCGAAATGCTTGTGCTTCTAGTTCCGACAGTACAGTAATATCTAACAAGTAATCTAACAATTTCCCAACAACTACCGAATACACAAAAATCGAAAGCAGTGAATGAGAATATGTACATATAAATATATGGATGAGCGATGGCTGAGTGGCATAGACAAGGTGCAATAGATTATATAAAATACAGTATATACTGTACATATGATATGAGTAATGTAAGATATAACATTATTAAAGTGGCCTTGTTTAAAGTGACTAGTGATCAATTTTTTAAAGTGGCCAGTGACTAGACTTCAATGTAGGCAGCAGCCTCTCTGAGTTAGTGATTACTGTTTAGCAGTCTGATGGCCTTGAGATAGAAGCTGTTTTTCAGTCTCTCGGTCTCTCACCCGCAAAACACCAGTCTCAACGTCAACAGTGAAGAGGCATCTCCGGAATGGTGGCCTAGGCAGAGTTCCTCTGTCCAGTGTCTGTGTTCTTTTGCCCTTCTTAATCTTTTCTTCTTATTGGCCAGTCTTGAGTTTTTTCTTTGCAACTCTACCTAGAAATCTCCTCTTCACTGTTGACGTTGAGACTGGTGTTTTGCGGGTACTATTTAATGAAGCTGCCAGTTGAGGACTTGTGAAGCGTCTGTTTCTCAAACTTGACACTAATGTACTTGTCCTCTTGCTCAGTTGTGCACCGGGGCCTCCCACTTCTACATTAATGTGGATGCTACCATGATTACAAATAATCCTGAATGAATCATGAATAATGATGAATGACAAAGTTACAAATGCAGAAATAGCATACCCCC
This sequence comes from Salvelinus alpinus, assembly GCF_045679555.1. Taxonomy (NCBI): domain Eukaryota; kingdom Metazoa; phylum Chordata; class Actinopteri; order Salmoniformes; family Salmonidae; genus Salvelinus; species Salvelinus alpinus. The sequence continues at coordinate 23,641,001 of NC_092120.1, forward strand.
AGACATGGTAACCTCTCACCATTACAATAACATGGGGAGGTTAGCATTTTTGGGGGGAGTATGATATTTGTGCGTCTAACTTTCTCACTCATCATTATTCACGATTCATTCAGGATTATCCGTAATTACGGTAGCATCCACATTCATGTAGAAGTGTTTAGAAACTTATTTAGTTTCTCAAACTAGACACTAATGTACTTATCCTCTTGCTCAGTTGTGCACCGGGGCCTCCCACTCCTCTTTCTATTCTGGTTAGAGACAGTTTGTGATGTTCTGTGAAGGGAGTAGTACACAGCGTTGTACGAGATCTTCAGCTTCTTGGCAATTTCTCGCATAGAATAGCCTTCATTTCTCAGAAGAGGAATAGACTGACGAGTTTCAGAAGAACGTTATTTGTTTCTTGCCATTTTGAGCCTCTAATCAAACCCACAAATGCTGATGCTCCAGATACTCAACTAGTCTAAAGGACAGTTTTATTGCTTCTTTAATCAGGACAACAGTTTTCAGCTGTGCTAACATGATTGCAAAAGGGTTTTATAATGATCAACTAGCCTTTTAAAATGATAAACTTGGATTAGCTAACACAACGTGCCATTGGAACACAGGAGTGATGGTTGCTGATAATGGGCCTGTGTACGCCTATGTAGATATTCCATTAAAAATCAACCGTTTCCAGCTACAACAGTCATTTACAACATTAACAATGTCCACCCCATATTTCTGATCAATTTTATGTTATTTTAATGGACAAAAAAATTGCTTTTCTTTCATAAACAAGGACATTTCTAAGTGACCCCAAACTTTTGAACGGTAGTGTATATTCTACTTCATGTCAATGGAGAAAATAAGTCTACCCCGGGATTTCTGGGCTGGTTGGGTGGGACCAACTGCCAGAGCATGACTGTGCAGATCTAGGACCCCTCCTCCCATATCGATGTGATTAGGGTCCAAAGCCTGGAGGTGATTGTAACATGATTAACGGTCAAAGTCTCTCGTCTCCTTATGACTGCTAAGTAGAGAGGGCAGTTCCACAATGATGCAGATAGTTAAATATTTTAGGGAGGAAAGAAGTATGAACATTCAGGATGTATGGGCAGTATAGAGTTCACAGTATGTTGTGTTTCCTAAATGTGGTTAAGTGGTTTAATGTGGCATCATGCATAATATGCATCTCAAGAATACATTCTCTATCTTTCCTCCCAATACAGACACATGCACGTACGTACGCCTATGCAGATACACACACACGTCTGCCTAACTGCCTTGCATATGGGCATGTCCTGGCGAGCCTCCATTGGAAGCCTCCCTTGTGAAAAGGGGAGTGAATGAGGCCCTTTGAGGCCTGGATGGTGAGCGACAGGTCCATTGTTAATAACAGCTGGGCTTCTTGTTTCTGCTCCCCTCTCTGGGGGCATTGGGCAGAGATTGGGTTTCTACCACCCACCCAACCCCACATCTGCAGCAGCAGCGTTGACTGTGACCTAAAGGCGCTTGCATGATACAGTTCTGCTGGCGAACTCGGCTTTGCGAACTGAACGAGTGTGCTCGGGTACTCCCTCAAAAGACCTGAGCTTGAAAAATGAGAAAAAAGTGGCAATAGCACTGTTTGTCCATTTTGAGACGCCATAGCAAGTATACACTTCCACAAAATAGTCCGAATTAGTAAATAGATAACTCAATAAATCTGTCATAATTTTTTATTTTTTATTGCTGACAAGCAAAACATTTTTTGGACTATGTCAACAATGGACTAATGAAACAAATAACAAAAGGGTGTAATTTTCCTTGAGTAATGTTAGATTAATTCTGACTATTTTAAGGAAGTGACTACGACGTCTCAAAATGCAGAAACAGTACTATTGCCGTTTTTTTCTCGTTGTGTTTGATGTATTTGATAACATTCTACTGATTCCGCTCCAGCCATTACCATGAGCCCGTCCTCCCCAAATAAGGTGCCACCAACCTCCTGTGGTATGTGAGCACACTTGTTTGGTTCGCTTAGCCGAGTTCGGTTAGGCGCCAGCTGAACTGAAGCATGCTGAGGCCTTGAGGCAACTTCTCTCTGGACCCTGCAGCTATACCATCTTGTTTATCTTCAATTCTTTTGCTGTGTGGGGGTGTAACTACTTGTGACAAGGAATCAAGACAGAGACCCTTAAAATGCCCACTTAGAAATGTTTCATGTTTGACAATTCCTTAGAACATAATGTTGTTGTACCACAAACAATTCATTTGATGTGTGGTAGCCTATGATGAAATTCATGTGAAATAACAATAATGCAACGGCTGATCTGACTTTCTGTAATGATTGGCTAATGTTGTCTACTGGGGACTGCATGTCTGTATTGGTATACTCGATATTGCATCTTCATATGTAATTGATCTAACTAGAGCCAACCACTTCTTTCTGTATCGTTCCTCACTGGCCTATCACAACACAGAACTACAAGCCTCTTCCTGTCTCCACATCCTCTCCCTTCTTCTCCCTCATCCCCCTCTCTCTTTTCCCACACTCCCTCCCACGCTGCCTGTGCTGTTATTGGTCAATCAGAAACAGTTCTCCAGAGCACGCTCAGTTAGTCTCCTTGTGGCAGGAAAGTGGAATGGAACAAAGCTTTCCAAACTGGGGTATTCGGGCTATTTTTAGCCGTGCACGTCCGTTTCTCCAAACAAGTCCTCTTCTCCCTGGCTCAAATCCACTTATGTAATGGCCCCCTTGTAGCAGGAAGAGCTGCTCGCACCCCTGAGGCAGATCCAATACATGTTCTACTTCTCAACGTTTGTCTTTTTCAATGTGTGTCTTAGAAACTAGGCTATGTTCATAATTTAGAAGTGTAATTTCTCTCTCTGTGTGTGTGTTCCTGTAGATCTAGTCTAGTAGGTCAGGTGTATGTGGCGTGTTGGAAATTGAGAGTGGAGGAAGCAGTCCATTTCCATTTGGACGTCAAAAACAAATCCAGGAAAACATGTTGAGTGGGACCTAAAGGTCGCAACTGGTATCCTGTCATTCAGCACACAATATAGTTAGGGAAGTGACAAATCCCGTAGCCAGTTTGTGTCAGTGCTCCCAAATAGGAGGGAGGTATCACCCTGCACACTGCCCTACCCCATCTGGACAAAAGGAATAGCAATGTAAGAATGCTGTTCATTAACTATAGCTCAGCATTCAACACCATAGTACCCTCCAAGCTCATCATCAAGCTGGAGGCCCTGGGTCTCAACCTCGCCCTGTGCAATTGGGTCCTGGACTTTCTGACGAGCCGCACCCAGGTGGTGAAGGTAGGAAACAACATCTCCACTTTGCTGACCCTCAACACTGGGGCCCCACAAGGGTGCGTGCTCAGCCCCCTCCTGTGCTCACTGTTCACCCACGACTGTGTGGGGGGGCCCAATTGTCCAGATGCACGCCTTCAACTCAATCATCAAGTTTGCAAATGACACAACAGTAGTGGGCTTGATTACCAATAATGACGAGACAGCCGACAGGGAGGAGGTGAGGGCACTCGGAGTGTGGTGCCAGGAAAACAACCTCTCACTCAACGTCAACAAAACAAAGGAGATGATCGTGGACTTCAGGAAACTGCAGAAATAGCACCCCCCCTATCCACATCGAAGGGACAGCAGTGGAGAAGGTGGAAAGTTTAAGTTCCTCAGCGTATACATCACAGACAAACTGAAATGGTCCACTCACACAGACAGTGTGGTGAAGATGGCGCAACAGTGCCTCTTCAACCTCAGGAGGCTGAAGAAATTTGGCTTGTCACCCAAAACCCTGACAAACGTTTACAGATGTACAATAGAGAGCATCCTGTCGGGCTGTATCACTGGTACGGCAGCTGCACCGCCCACAACCGCAAGGCTTTCCAGAGGGTGGTGCGGTCTGCACAACACATCACCAGGGTTAAACTACCTGCCCTCCATGACACCTACAGCAGCCGATGTCACAGGAAGGTCAAAAAGATCATCAAGGACAACAACCACCCGACCCACTGCCTGTTCACACCGCTATCATCCAGAAGGCGAGGTCAGTACAGGTGCATCAAAGCTGGGGCCGAGAGACTGAAAAACAGCTTCTATCTCAAGGCCATCAGACTGCTAAATAGCAATCACTAACTCAGAGAAGCTGCTGACTACATTGAGACCCAATCACTGGCCACTTTAATAAATGGATCACTAGTCACTTTATACAATGGCACTCTAAATAATGGCACTTTAATCATGTTTACATACTCATATCACATGTATATACTGTATTTTATACCATCTATTGCACCTTCACCATCGCTCATCCATATACTTACATGTACATATTCTCAGTCACCCCTTTAGATTTGTGTGTATTAGGTAGTTGTTGGGGAATTGTTAGATTACTTGTTAGATATTACGGCACTGTCTGAACTAGAAGCACAAGCATTTCGCTACACTCGCATTAACATCTGCTAACCATGTGTATGTGACAAATAAAATGTGATTTGATATGTACAGTGTCCCAACTGACAGAAGCTGCAACGGCCTTGGGTGTACATCACTCAAGACAAGGATCACTTCTGTTCTAAATGTGTTACAGTCATAAAACTCAGTAGAAACAGCATCCTGTTTGTATCTCAGCTGCCACATCTATTGACATTAGCCTAGGGAGAAAGGTAATAATGTCACTCACCACCAAAGATAACTTTTTCTCGATGATAGCACCTGGCAATTACAAGACAACCAATATTTTTTTAACCGAGAGGTCCATTCAATTGTCACAGATTTTAATAAATCAGATGGATGTTTAGAGTATATGGGGAAAGAAAATCTTTAAGGTGTAAAAAAAAAATCGCTTTTCCTTTTTCTTGCTACCCACGTGGATGAATATCCCCTCTTTTCTTTACATGGATATTGTGAATTGAGATGCTGCTGTGGGAGGGATGGGTCAGTGGAGCAGCTGGTCCCTGGGAGGAAGAACTTAACCAGGCCTATATTGTGGATCAGCTGTGTCTGTCTGCACTTTGTCATTCCAAATTGGCTTTCCAAATATATCCAGAGCCTGGGGAGGCTTTGACATGCTAATGTGGTGTCCGCGGCGGTGGGCTCACCACACACTCCTCTTAACCCAGAGCTTTAGATTACTACTGCCCCTGAAGGTACTCTACACCCAGGGGGGACGGGACAAAGCAGGCCCACCGTTTGTGTCTCACTTCATTCTGCGCTAAGTCAGGAATTATGGATAACTCTCTGTTTCTAACATCAACCCCTTCAAGCAATACGATTACATTGAAGAAGCATCGCTGCAACATAATTGATAATTAAATCATTTAGACCATACCTCTAGCTTGAAATCTGTAGAAGTACCAGTAAGTTGCTCAATGTTAAGTGTGAGGGCATATAAGAAGAGTAAATTCCTACTCTGATCAGATGAGAGCTATGTTGCTGGTGCTGTCTGGCCATCCAGGCAAAGAGAGATGACTGAATTCAGTTCAATTGTGGGCACAATATTTATACCTCATCACCTCTCTGGCCATTTCAGTTGCTGAATAAAACAACGGAGAAAACACCACAGCTCCAATGAACTGGTCTTGGGCACGGCTGTGTGGCAGATTGTCATTAAAAGATCAACAGCAACCTCCCATAGCACAAACTATGCAGTCAATTCGCCTACAATGTTTCTACAATCCAGCGCACAACTCCGCGCATATTTGTATTTGGCACATTTTGTGGGAGGAAAGCCAAGCCAATGCTATTTTTACTGCAACGCACAGCAATTACAAAAGCACACTAGCACAGGAAGTGATATCCGTGATATCAATATACTGTAGCCTGAAGCTGAGAGAGAGGGATAATTGCTGACACCCCTAGCTGCCCACGCTGGCTGCTGCTGTCAAGGGAACTGGAAGCTGTTTGCGACAACACACACAGAGTACACTAAGCATGTAAACACAGGATTTACCCATGCCCTCATTGTTCTCAGCATATCTGGAGGACCTGGCTGGCACCATGGCAATGACAGCCCACAGCCCGCCCACAGTGGGCAGGGCAGCACAGGTTGCCCCACTTTTGCCTGTCTGTTGTTTACAGGGTATATTTGTTTTGAACAGGGGTTTTATTCAGACTACACTCCTTTTGAACATTGCCGTCTCACCTGCTGTCTATAACAGCATCTATAAAAAATAAAAAAAATGGTGTGGGAGAAATCACTCACTGTGTTGATGCATGGGGCACCGTGATGATTTATGAGAAACAACAAATAAACACACACTTATTATATTTGGACACTTTCCAATCGCTTATATGAACACTGCTTCTTTTCACATCCTTTTAATTCATTGGTGGATAATGTTTTAACTTTTCTGAAGTCTGCAAAGACGCATAGTATTGTAATTGAATTCTTTTTTCTTTTTTTTTTGCAGTGTTGCGATTCAACCCTCCATGAATTTACCATCAGATTACCATCACCTGGAATTGCAGAAAGAAAACAGGGAGAGAACAGAAAGGCTCCACAGCAAATAATGACCTCATCTTCCATCTGTGGGCTGCTGCAGGGAGGAGACACCTTCAACCTGGCCACGGCAGTCTGTCGCTCCGTCTTCCTGGTGACATCTGCTTCTGGGTGACCAGGAGATGAATGCACCACCAGCAGAATGGGCACCATACACTGACAACACGCAGGCCACAACACGATCAATGACGGCTTAGTCCAGTCACATTATTAGTCAAGTGAAAATGCAAACTAACCTATCCCTAATAATTCCAGTTATAGTACAAACAATTTGATTAATGATACCTTGCTGATAATGGTTATGCTTATAGCAGATCTTCCGAAAGAGGGAAAGTCATGTTTATATTTTACTAACTGCGTAACTATGGTACAGTATGTCATTGTTTGTTTAATTGAATAGTGTCCCCTCTCAAACCTGAGCAGATGTGTGTACTACTGCAAGTGTAGAAGTTGACACACAGGTGGAGAATCTAAACATCTCATGCACATCACAACCCTGTGTCATGGTTTATTTCCCTAGAAATGTAGTGTCATTGTCCTGTATATCACTTACTTACATAGTTACTGAGGAACCAGGCATAAAGATTCCTGTTTTCAGTGTGGTGTCCAGTGAGTGGAGGGATGGAAGGTAGAAAGAGAAATTCAGGTCAGAAAACAGGACATCCACATGTACATGAGAGAAGAACCAAAAGGTTGAGGTTGCGGCAACCTTCAATGTTTACCTGAACGCTGCTGAGATGTTGTTTTTTTGGTTCCTAGAAACAAGGCACTCCCCTCTCAAGGAATTGTATTGATGTAGAAGAGATAACACTGTCCTGTGTCTGGGTTCCTTTAATCCTCAGACTTAACTTCTCTAGGATAGGGGGCAGCATTTTCACTTTTGTTTTCACTTTTGGATAAATAGCATGCCCAATTTCAACTTCCTTCTACTCATCCCCAGAATATAAGATATGCATATTATTAGTAGATTTGGATAGAAAACACTCTGACGTTTCTAAAACTGTTTGAATCATGTCTGTAAGTATAACAGAACTTATGTAGCAGGCAAAACCCCGAGGACTAACCATTAATTTCAACAAAAGAAATTTAGGTCACTGTCTGTTCAATGAGTTTTCATTAGAATACTGGATTTCTAATCACCCTGTTTTGAGTTCCTACCGCTTCCACTGGATGTCACCAGTCTTTGGAAATAGGTTGAGGTTATTCCTTTGTGCAATGAAGAAGTAAGGCCACCTGGAAACAGTGTAACGTCATGTGTACTGTTTGAGAGTTGCGAAAGACTAGAAACGTAGTGTTAGTTTGTTGATCTCCTGTATTGAAAACAGATAGACCCGTCTTCAATTTGATCGATTATTAACGTTTACGAATACCTTAAGTTGTATTACAAAAGTAGTTTGAAATGTTTTGGCAAAGTTTAGAGGATTTTCTTTTAGATATGTTGTAGTGACGTTGCGCAAATTGGAAGCTGTTTTTTTCTGGATCAAACGCGCCAAATAAATGGACAATTTGGATATATATGGACAGAATTCATCGAACAAAAGGACAATTTTTGATGTTTATGGGACATATTGGAGTGCCAACAAAAGATTCTCGTCAAAGGTAAGGCATGATTTATATTTTATTTCTGCGTTTTGTGTTGTGCCTGCAGGGTTGAAATATGCTTCTCTTTCTTTGTTTACTGTTGTGCTATCATCAGATAATAGCATTTTATGCTTTCGCCGAAAAGCCTTTTTGAAATCTGACATGTTGGCTGGATTCACAACGAGTGTAGCTTTAATTTGGTATCTTACATGTGTGATTTAATGAAAGTTTGATTTTATATCATTTTTTTGAATTTGGCGCTCTACATTTTCCCTGGCTATTGGCCAAGTGGTACGCTACCGTCCCACATATCCCAGAGAGAGGTTTTTAACACAGCCTCCTACAATTCAACGGACAACCCCCAAGCATGCACACAGACACACACACGTGCACTGCACACACACACGCACACCCAAATAAATTCACGCACACGCACACCCACCCACGCACCCTAACACACCTGCTACTGTATGTCTGTGAAACGTGGAATCAGCATAACTCTTCTGCATAAATTCTTCTGACTAACACCTCCCACCACATGCACACACATACTCTCTTGCCAACCCCCTGCAATTAATGTGAAATCACATCCATAAAATAATCCCCCAAAGGACAAATTTGATAGCACCAGCCGCTACATATATTACCAATAAATACACCATTAAAACACAACAAGGACACACACACTAAAAACAGCACATCATCAATAAATATAAAAATCTAAGTGTTTGTGTTAAAAAGCCTCATAGCATATGGTAAAAAGGATATGTGGAAACATCATACCCATTTCTCTTACGCCCCTATCGCCATTACAAATAGCTGAGGACTGCATTCTCCTGCTGTTGCTCCGTTGTTGTTTTTACATGTCTTATGTGCAAATGCACTCCTATGTAAGAGATAACTAACCAACAACTTAACCGCAATCCTCAGTGGAGAGTGATCACACAACTGCATTCCATGCTAGTCTGGCAGCAAAGGAGAGAGAGCAAGAGAGAGGGAACATGAGTTTGAGTCAACAGTCCAAGAGGCTCTGTCTGCTCAGATTATAGAAAGAACGCTAAGGATCCTCCATTGAGCACACTTTTTAGACCAGCGACGGGCAACTTTGATGGTGTGAGGGCAGTGGCGACCCGTTATTCAGGACAGGTTTATTAACTCAATGAATTGTATTTATTTATTACATTGCTTGCAAACTGATATGTAACATGCAAAACAGGGAACAACAACAAAAATTATAAATGTTATTTTTTTTTTAATGTTGTTTTGGCATTTATATGTGTCACATATCAGTTTGCAAACAATGTAAAAAAATTAATAAAATCATTGAGTTAATAAAGCTGCATACAAACATGGTCTCTTTAATTCCTTTTTTGAGTAAGGCAGTTCCAAAATGCAGGTATTTCAGCCTAGCTCAGTGCTTTCTGGTGGTGGAGCAGCCATCGGAAAATACGGAGTGTAGGGGTTGGTAATGTTCTCTAGTTGCGCTGTGATTGGCTCAGTGTTCTGTCACTCATGGGGACACTACGTCACCGCAAAATCTACGTGGAGACCTTGAAAATTCAAGCCCCTTGGGTGCTGCCATGCGTATTGGTGCTCATCGGCCATTGGACATAAACATTACACAAGTTGGAAATTGCAAATTTAGCAATGAGTGGTTTGGAAGGAATCCTTGTCTAACTGCAAGCATTTGCGAAGCAATCGCTAGCCTGCTATTCAGTGGAGTAGGTGTGTGGTCCAAGTCTGGTTTTAAGGGTCTCTTTTCCAAACATTCAACATTGGCCATGCTGTCGTTCCAGCATGACTTCTACCGCGTACAAAACAACTGAAAACTCAGAACTGGGAAATCTCAGTCTTCAGTGTGTTCAAGACAACTGGAAACTAACTCTGAATGGGAAAATATGTTTTGAACGGTCATCCAAGTCGGGAACTCGGGCCTCTTTCCAGAGCTCCGACCTGAAGATCACTGATGTCATGATTCAACTTAGTTTTTCCCCCCGAGTTCCCAGTTGTCTTGAAAGCACCATAAATCCTGAGAATGTCAGACTTTGATGAAATTTTCCCACAAAGGACCACCAGCCATACTGCTCGTTCTGTGCGTGATTTCCTGCAAGACAGGAATGCCAGTGTTCTGCCATGGCCAGCGAAGAGCCCAGATCTCAATCCCATTGAGGACGTCTAGGACATGTTGGATCAGAGGGTGAGGGCTAGGGCCATTCCCCCCAGAAATGTCCGGGAACTTGCAGGTGCCTTGGTGGAAGAGTAGGGTAACATCTCACAGCAAGAACTGGCAAATCTGGTGCAGTCCATGAGGAGATGCACTGCAGTACTTAATGCAGCTGGTGGCCACACCAGATACTGACTGTTACTTTTGATTTTGACCCCCCCTTTGTTCAGGGACACATAATTCCATTTCTGTTAGTCACATGTCTGTGAAACTTGTTCAGTTTATGTCTCAGTTGTTGAATCTTGTTATGTTCATACAAATATTTACACATGTTAAGTTTGCTGAAAATAAATGCAGTTGACAGTGAGAGGACGTTTCTTTTTTTGCTGAGTTTATTTACGTGTAGATGTCTGTCTGTCTTTGTCGTCTCTCTGTTGAAACCACTCGATCCGACTATGGCGAGTAGTTCGATGTAAGTCTCTGGTTTGTCCACCAGAGTTCACAATGTCCTTTGTAGTAGGTTATTTTGTCTAGGAGTGTCCGTTAGATCAAATCCTTCAGATGTCTTCCCCTCTCGTCTTCGTTAGACTGGATCCTTTAAATGTTCCACACACGGTGGTCTTTGGTTGAGTTTACTAGACAAAAGTACTTAAACAGCTGCAGACTGAATGTTCCGATGTAGTCTTTATCTTCTTCACTCGAGGGTTTCAGAGTCTTAACATTTTCTGGTCTGGTAGTTTTAAACCATTTGTCAGCCGTGTACCCACCACTCCACGCTGTCTGGTCTGTATTTAAATTGCAATCATTTCAACGTATTCTGCTCGCACTACAGGTATACTGGTCTGTAGAGATTTAACTATTTCAACATGTGGATGATCCTCATGTTCTCTGGTCTCAATGGTTGATTATTCAGGGTACAGCTAGGACCCCTTTACACACCGGCAGCAACCCGGCATGTTTTGGTCTAATATGTTAATTCTTCAGCGAGTCCTTTTAAGCACTCGCCTTGGAGGGCGGTTCCATCACATTGCCACAATGTCTGTGCACACGTGGACGTGGTTACTGACTTGGCAAAAGTTTATATGAAAAACATTTAGAAGGCTAAAATCACATTGCTATCTTTTCACAGATAGTTCCATATTTAATCATATAAGTTTTACAACATTTCGATGTAAATCTGGTAACTCAGACGTGACTACTTTCAGAGTTACAGTTATCTTGTTACACCATCCGTAATGACATCACAAAATGCTAATTGATATGACATAATTATTGTTTCAATTCCCACCGACCATTTCCCACATTCTTTATGTTAGAAATATTGTTTCAATGTCCAATCTGTTGATGTTAAAGTACTGGCAAGTATCTCTCTGTTGTAACACTCAGACATTCCATTCTCAATACTGCAAAGGCAAGAGAGAGAAAGTTTACGACCGGTTGTTAAGTCATAAAACCAGCCCAACTTCCCCCCTGATGGGAGAGAGAGGGAGGGGGGGAATTTCTTTGAACCTCACCCAGGAGCGAGAGTCATGACACTAGGCAAGTCAGTTAAGAACAAATTCTTATTTACAATGACGGCCTACCATGTCCAAACATTAACCCAGACGACGCTAGGCCAATTGTATGCCGCTCTATGGGACTTCCAATCACAGCCGGTTGTGATACAGCCTGGAATCGAACCAGGGTCTGTTGTGACGCCTCTAGAACTGAGATGTAGTGTCTTAGACTGTTGCGCCACTCAGGAGCTTTATCTATATAAGGTCCCACAGTTGACAGTGCATGTCAGAGCAAAACCCAAGCCAAGAGGTCGAAGGAATTGTCAGAGATCCGAGACAGGATTGTGTCAAGACACAGATCTCTAGAAGGGTACCAAAACATTTCTGCAGCATTGAAGGTCCCTAAGAACACAATGGCCTCCATCATTCTTAAATGGAAGAAGTTTGGAACCACCAACACTCTTCCTAGAGCTGGCCGCCCCCGGCCAAACTGAGCAATCGGGGGAGAAGGGCCTTGGTCAGGGAGGTGATCAAGAACCCGATGGTCACTCTGACAGAGCTCCAGAGTTCCTCTAAAAAGATGGGAGAACCTTGCAGAAGCACAATCATCTCTGCAGCACTCCACCAAGCAGGCCTTTATAGTAGAGTGGCCAGATGGAAGTCACATGACAGCCCGCTTGGAGTTTGCCAAACGGCACCTAAAGGGCTCAGACCATGAGAAACAAGATACTCTGGTCTGATGAAACCAAGATTGAACTCTTTGGCCTGAATGCCAAGCGTCACATCTGGCGGAAACCTGGCACCATCCCTACGGTGAAGCATGGTGGTGGCAGCATCATTCTGTGGGGATGTTTTTCAGCGGCAGGGACTGGGAGACTAGTCAGGATCGAGGGAAAGAGGAACGGAGCAAAATACAGAGAGATCCTTGATGAAAAGTTGCTCCAGAGCGCTCAGGACCTCAGACCAGTGCGAAGGTTCACCTTCCAATAGGACAACGAGCCTAATCATACAGCCAAGACAACGGAGGAGTGGCTTTGGGACAAGTCTCTGAATGTCCTTGAGTGGCCCAGCCAGAGCCCGGACTTGAATCCAATTGAACATTTCTGGAGAGACCTGCAAATAGCTGTGCAGCGACGCTCCCCATCCAACCCGACAGAACTTGAGGATCTGCAGAGAAGAATGGGAGAAACTCCCTAAATACAGGTGTGCCAAGCTTGTAGCGTCATACCCAAGAAGACTTGAGGCTGTAATTGCTGCCAAAGATTCTTCAACAAAGTACTGATTAAAGGGTCTGAATAAGTATGCAAATCAGTTTTAAAAAATTATACATTTGCAAACATTTCTAAAAACCTGTTTTTGCTTTATCATTATGGTGTATTGTGTTTAGATTGATGATGAAAAAAAACAATTTAATCCATTTTAGAATAAGGCTGTAACGTAACAAAATGTGGAAAACGTCAAGGGGTCTGAATACTTTTCCGAATACACTCTATTTAGCAGATGTTATTGCGGGTGTAGCGAAATGCTTGTGTTCTTAGCTCCAACAGTGCAGTAGTATCTAACAATTCACAACAATACACACAAATCTAAAAGTAAAAGAATGGAATGAAGAAATATATAAATATTAGGATGAGCAATGTCGGAGTGACCAGTGATTCCATGTTTACATAGGGCAGCAGCCTCTAAGGTACAGGCTAGTGATGGCTATTTAACAGTCTGATGGCCTTGAGATGGAAGCTGTTTTTCAGTCTCTCTGTCCCAGCTTTGATGCACCTGGATGATAGCAGGGTGAACAGGCCGTGGCTCGGGTGGTTGATGTCCTTTTTGGCCTTCCTGTAAGTGTCCTGGAGGGCAGGCAGTGTGCCACCGGTGATGCGTTGGGCAGAACACAAGTTGCCCATTCCTCCTCTAGACTGCCATAAACAGCAGTGCTAAAGATGCTCAGGAGGTAGGGGGTCTAATATAATATAAATAAGATAATAAGGTGACGATAAGGTGAGAATATTTTGCAGCATGTAAGTAAGGGAAAGGCAGGAGACACTTAGTTTCCGTTGATCAATAGCTTTTTGTCTGTTGCAACAAAAGACAATAATTTCCTGGAATGCTCTCACAGTTCTTCCCGTGTCATCCCATGCATTTCTTTGACCTCTGTCTCTCTACTAGTCAGTGTTACATTAACGCTGTTATAGCCCTCCGGTGTCAGTCTCAGACACTAGGGCTCAAACCAACCACATCTTTGGCTCTGTAGGGTCATGTTCCTAACATTCCTAGGTCCATGTGACCTGTAGTAGAAACCACCCAAGAAGTCAAGCCCTCCATTGTCCTACTCTTTCTCATGAACACTTTTCATGGAAGGAACAGGCTGAGACGAGGCTCAGATACTGGAGATAGATCCTCTATTGATAAGGCCTACCAAAATAGAAAACTCCCATTGTGTACTACTGTAGCTCCTTTGTGAGTGGATAAAGGCTCATGAGGTTCAGAGGAGCTGTGATGAAATAAACCATTTGACTGATGACCCAGCTATCACATAACGTTCTGAGAACCATATGTTTCTTAGGTAGGAATTTCAGTACTTTAAGTATAACGTTTCATACAGGTTTCCTCATGGTTCTATTTAAAGTAATGTTCTCAGAACGTCCATAGAACATTAAGAAACAATGTTCTTCTTTGGGAATTTCAGTACTTCAGCAAAATGTTTTCTGCAGGTTGCTTTATGGTTCTATTTAAAGTAATGTTCTCGGGAACATTAAGACAACTTTCCATAAAAAAACAAGAAAACTTTAGTAACGTTAAAAAAACATTCTGAGAATGTTATTTAAAAGCATATACATTTCGTTCTCAGCCTCAACAAAACTCTATCAATCTCTATCTTGTTAAGTGTGTTGGCCTCACGCCGTGCCACAAAATAATGTATGTGTTTGCATGATTAATACCTAAGCAATTGAATTTCCATATGTTCTATCTGTGCTTGGAGTTCAAGTCAGTTAACCCAAACTAAGCTAGCAGTGTTAAGAGTTATTGAAACATGTTCTCAGAACGTTATTTAATTACCTTCAAATAACCTATAATTTCCATTCTGTGAACAAACTTATGGCTTTGTTTCCAGAACCAACGCTACTTCCAAGGAACCAAATGTGCTAGCTTGGGGACCGAAGCCATAAGTTTCCTTGTATTTTACCCCCTTTTTCCCCCCAATTTCGATCTTGTCTCATCTCGGCAATTCCCTAACGGGCTCGGGAGACGAAGGTCGAGTCATGCGTCCTCCGAAACATGACCCGCCAAACCGCGCTTCTTAACACCCGCCGGCTTAACCCGGAAGCCAGCCGCAACAATGTGTCGGAGGAAACACTGTTCACCTGACGACCGAGGTCAGCCTGCAGGTGCCCTGCCCGCCACAAGGAGTCGCTAGAGTGCGATGAGTCATGTAAAGCTCCCCAGCCAAACCCTATCCTAACCCGGATGACACTGGGCCAAATGTGCACCGCCCTATGGGACTCCCGATCACGTCCGGTTGTGATACAGCCGGTGATTGAACCCGGGTCTGTAGTGACACCTCTAGCACTGAGATTCAGTGCCTTAGACCTACTGAATGTTTTAAGTTCTAAGAACAGAGGTGAAAATTATCTGTTCTGGGAACGTACAGTACATTTTTAGGTTACAGGGATGTTCTGAGAATGTTTTACTATGGTTCCCTGAAAGTTTTCCTGGGAGGTTTAATTAACGTTCTGAGAACAGAAATTATATGTTTTTAAATAACATGTGTAGAACACTCTTTGAATATTACTAATGTTTTTAGTAACTGTTTTTTATGGAAAGCTTTCATGTTCTGAGAGCATCCTTTAAATAGAACCACGAGGAAACCTGCAGAAAACATTATGTACTGAAATGAAAGAAACATATGGTTCTCAGAACGTTATGAATCTGGGTATCTTGCACCATTCCCAGAGCATTGTGGCAAAATAACCAAAGGCTGCTCTCACCAAGCTCTAAGAAACATATGGTTCTCAGAACGTTATGTGCTAGCTGGGGTTGCTCGTATTTGGAGAAACAGAGGGTTACTTTGAAACTCAATGGTCTTCACAACACAATCAAATCATGTCAGATTGAAATGGAAGCAATGCCGATTAACTGTGAATGACAGAACACTCAAATGCATTTAGACACTAATCAGCTCAATTTATTTTATTTGTTTATGATCCATTAGAGCTCCAATTGGCACTCAAAGTGCTGAACAAGTCACACATCTTTGGTTTGTCAGAGACCACTGCTAGTATAGTTGTACAGGCTTGAAGTGGACACAACAAAATGATTGAATAACCGAATTAGTGATGCATGTTCAGTGAGATGCTTGTTCAGTAGCCCACCATCTGAATACATAATTATGTGTTCTCTGAGATGTAATAGGGTCACATGGCTTTGGGGTTCATATAATATTTTCAGTGTTGTAGAATAACACATAATACTGAGTATGAGTATTATACACAGGATTGAAAAGTTGTCCAGATGTGTCATAGCATACTGTACATAACCCATAATAATCCCAAATATTCATAATTCTACACAAAATACAGTCAAATGTTTTGTTTGCACACATGGGTTGAATAATGAGGCCTCATGATCTTGTTCTCAAGTCTGCCGTCGAGTAGGCGTGTCGTTCCTCGAAGGGGCGGACTGCAAATGGACAAGAGCATATGTTTTAAATTAATTTGTCCTTTTCATTTCCCTCCTCTAACCAGACAGCCCTCGTGGAGGGGGGTCTGCGGCAGGAAAAACAACAACATTGTCATCTGTTTTCAGGGAGGTGCCAGAATCCCAGTCTCTGGTTGTGTCTTGGCTCTGAGGAGCAATGCTGAGGAAGCCACATGCTATTAGCTGAGCTAGGAAAACAGCCGTGGAGTCTGGGATATGTTGGCCTCTGTGTCCAGTGTTCACACATAACAGAGCAGTGGCACACCGGTTGTTAATCTAGCATAGAGGGTATTTTCGCCCTCTCTCTCCCCCCCTTCTTTGGTGACCTTCTCATTTCCCCCATGTATCAATCATTACTTTCCTTCCAGTCCCACTCTTTCTTTTTCTCACATTATTTTCCCAGATAACAAAATGTAATTAATTCTAGACACAGGGAGGACTTGTATAAAGCGCAGACCCACAACAGACAACACCCTCCAACTGAAGATTGTTTTCCTAGTAAATTGTGGCTTGGGCTGGAAGGACGCTGTGGTAGGATACTCAGACCAACACACAGTGTATTAATCGGGTTAAACATAGTGACGACAAACTCCATGTTTGTAGCTCTTCCAAGAGGCAGCGCTGCATTTCTTCTCAGAGGCATCACTTCTTCTCAGACTTATTTACTGTAGTACCTAACCAAGTTGTCACATTATAGCCACTGTTAAGAATTACTGAAGTCATATCTCAAGTTCGCTACAACACGGAACCTTCACACTTGCGTCTTATTTGTTATAATAGTAGTTTGGTCCTAAGGTTGCTGATAGTGAAGTACGGCATTGTGTCTAAATGACCATGTGTGTTCACTGAAATCAAATCTCACACATTCCAAAAGCAGGAGAAGGAGAAAGTGTATCATTCATAAATAATGTGGATGGGGACCCTAGGGTAATGTTTCTTTGTTAGTCCACGGTCTGCTTCAGCCACTTTAGTCACTCACTGAACCCTCGCTAAGCTTTCTGGAGGTCTGCTGGGAGAGTGGAACATGCATGGCATCTGGCCCCAGCCCTGCTGCTGGACCAAAGTGGAGGTACTTTTAAAAACCAGCACGAAATGAAAGTCTGTGTGGTTAGAATCAATATTTCACAAAGTGGATGATAAGACACCGATTTTTTTGTTACGGGGCACCATGTTGTCATCTTAGCTCCTCTCAACGGATTGAGTTCTGATGTGTTGTGCGTGGATAAATCAGGTCAACCTTGAAGTCTAATAACTCCCCTCTGGTCAAGGGTTTTAACCTGGAGTTATTTTGGGGCAATTTTGAATGTACAATTGACATATCTCCCCGGGCCTTATTGACCTCACTTCATTCATTCAGTTTCGTAGAGTCAGGGTTAGAGAGGGTCACAACATCAGTAGTTAACATGTCCAGAATGACGACTGGTGGTATTTGACGGAGCCATCAATTTGAGAGTTTTTCTTCAAAATAACATTTATTTACCAGATTTGTAACATATACCAGGACAATTGACACACCAACTTCTCATTATCTACAAGAATCTGTCAGAGAAAATGGGAAATAAATTATCCAATAGCTAAACTCTATTGTGGAATTCAAAACAAAAAGGTGGAATTATCTTGAAGTTTCCCGATGTATTATTTTAAATGCGCAAGTAGATAAGTCGAGGGAAGGAGAGACACTTCACACAGAAGGTTAATATCTGAATGTGCTAGGTTGTTATATGTAATTGGAGGGAGCAGTTTATTAAAATGACATGGCAGGGACGAAGGCTTTAATTAGATCAAGATCATGAGCAGAAATGAATTAAAATCCCCACTCATTTATGGAGAGCTAAACTGGAGCAGGGAGGGAGAGTATGTAGGTGAAACTGATTGTATGTCATTGTAGTGTTGTAATAGTAGTATTTTGAGAAAGAATACAATTTATATCGCTTTTCAATTCCCTTAGGACTGTAAAGTATGTCACATGTACGCCTATGCAAGGGCACTGCGTTCATCCACCTCTGGCCTGCTCGCCTCCCTACCTCTGAGGAAGTACAGTTCCCGCTCAGCCCAGTCAAAACTGTTCGCTGCTCTGGCACCCCAATGGTGGAACAAACTCCCTCACGACGCCAGGTCAGCGGAGTCAATCACCACCTTCCGGAGACACCTGAAACCCCACCTCTTTAAGGAATACCTAGGATAGGATAAAGTAATCCTTCTAACCCCCCCCCTTAAAAGAGTTAGATGCACTATTGTAAAGTGGTTGTTCCACTGGATATCATAAGGTGAATGCACCAATTTGTAAGTCGCTCTGGATAAGAGCGTCTGCTAAATGACTTAAATGTAAATGTAAATGTATGCATGTCTGCATTCCTGTTCAATTGATTGTGACAATACTGTATTTTCAGGTCAGGCTGAGGTCTTTCCCTGCTTTTGTCATTTAGGGTTTTCTTTAAATATAAATTACTTACAGAAAGTAAATTGTAAAGGGTAAATTATACACTGACTGTACAAAACATTAGGAACACCTGCTGTTTCCATGACATAGACTGACCAGGTGAATGCTATGATCCCTTATTGATGTCACTTGTTAAATCTACTTCAAATCAGTGTAGGGGAAGGGGATTAGACAGGTTAAAGAATGATTTTTAAGCCTTGAGACAATTGAGACATGGTTTGTGTGCCATTCAGAGGGTGAATGGGGAAGACAAGATATTTATTTGCCTGAACTGGGTTTTGTAGTAGGTGTCAGGTGCACCGGTTTGTGTCAGGAATTGCAACACTGCTGGGTTTTTCCACACTCAACACCTGACCTCTGTGTATCAAGAATAGTCCACCAACCAAAGGACATCCAGCCAACTTCACACAACTGTGGGAAGCATTGGAGCCAACATGGGCCAGCATCCCTGTGGAACGTTTTTGACACCTTGTAGGGGGGTATACTCAGTGTACATCATCAAGCAGGTAAACAAAAACAATGATAGAGCTCACATGCCGTCTGGTGGTCATAGAACTGACTGCCACAAAATGTGGCCACCTTCTGCCTCCCACAACAGTAGGCCTCCCAGCCTCTGTGTGTATCAAGATGTAAAACGAGTTTGAACAATAATAAAACACGAGAATCCCCTTCGACATTTTTAACAATCAAATTACATTTGGGCCCCTAAAGTAAATGTAATTTAGGCTGTTTTAGAAATATATTAGGTCATAGAATTGAATGACTAATGAGAGAACTTAAAGGGGAACTGCACCCGCTGATTTGGACTAGTTTTTTGGCTTGCTCAAGAAATGCTGGTGGCCATGACAGAAGCCAAATGTGACTTCGCTTGGGGGTGTGGTTTGATGGGTGTTTCTTGGGTGTGTCCTTGCCGCCACCAAGACATATATGGTGTCCTGTATACACCAGGAGTTACCTGATCCTGGTGCAGAATACACTGGGCTTCTCCCTCCCCATATTGACTGATACCATTCATTCAATAATTAAAAAAAGACAATAAGTAAAAGATGTCTAGTAAAATGTTCATGCCAAGTACCAGGTCTCTCTCCATTTAGAGACATCAGTATGAAGCCCGTATGTCAGTCTGGACTTCATCACATCATCTTGCAAGTCTAGTAGTGCTGGGTCAATAGATGCATCTGTGAACAAATACACAGTCACTGTTCGATTACCAATGCCATTTAGGATATGTGATATACTATGTTAAAGTTTGAACAGGTCAGACTAAACCTACCTACCTCTCCATTGACGACCGTTAGTAAGCAGGCAAGAAGTGAGGCTGGAGGTAAGTTCTTTGCCAGCGCCCCATTGATGGGCATGGCAGCGTAGATGAGCTCCTGGCCCCTCAAAGATACTGGTCAGTCACACAAACAGAGCACTGATTACATTATCAATGGTTGTTATAATTAGCATGGTGAAATCAACCTGATCATGGCATTCACCTTTCTATTTCACTTCAGATGTCATGATATGTGAAGTGAAATATTATGGGAAACGCAGTGATCAGCCTGGTGGAACCAGGCTATGTTCTGAAGGTGAATTGGGACAAAACTCACAACTGTTTGACCTTGACCAGGTCAAATGTCACCAACCTGATCCAAGTGTCCCCACTGTTACATTTATAGGAATGCTCACAGGAAGGGCATGTCTGCGTGATTCTGAGGGTATCCTTGCTGGTCTTTTCTATGTTGCATGAACCTGGACATCTCTCGAACAACTGCAGCAGGCAATGTACTTCGTCATCTTATGAGGTGGTGTTGACTGGTAGGGCCTGTGACCGCGTGATACAATAGACAGCCAAGTAACACATTTCATTGTTATAAAGAAAGGACTAAGTGTTTTGATAATGTACTTCACAACCAAAATTACTCTACTACTTGTATCTGCTTGGCTGGGTAATTAAATTACTAGCTTATCAAACTGGATATATTTATTTTGTATACAACTTTTCACATAACACACATTACCGTTGTTGATGAAGCCGTCTGTGTCATCAGGGCAGTAACTCGGTCAAGATAATTCTAGGTTGTCACTAGTTACCACAGCCACAAAGTCATACAGGCCGCCTATTTCTACAATGCATCTTCTTAAAATGTGATTTTAAACCTAACCTTAACCACACAGATAACCTTATGCCTAACCCCAGGGGTGTAGCCAGAAATTCATTAGTGGGTGTGTGGACAAAAATTAGCTCCGATTGGGAAACGTAGTTTTGAACGGTATTCCAACTCGAAATTCCAAGTTGCAAACTCAGGCATCTTTCTAGTGCTCTGACTTTCCGACTTGAAGATCACTGACGTCATGATTTGACCTGGTTTTTCCCCCTCATAGTTCCCTTGAAAGCACCAATAGTTCACTGTATTAGTCAGACATGAGTTAGCTACATCCATTATTAAGTTTTGCCCTAAACAAAACGGAATACACCTGTATGAGCTACAAAATAACTTGCAAATACGACTTGTAGGCTAACATTAGCTAGCTAGTTAACTGACGTTAGCTAGCCTGTAGCTGTTACACCCCTGAAAAAGGGGAGAAAGAATCACGACTGTGATACGGTAATGTTACCTCATTGAAACTTTTAGTACAATCATTTTACAAAAGTAACACATTTTACAGAATAACAGATCTACAGGAAATAGAGTTTTGTAGGGTACAAGGCTTATTCAAGTCATAACAGTATACACTGTACATCACTGAAACAAATACTATTTTCAATATAACTGTCAAGCACAAAGCTTTAACTCAGTAAACCATAACTCAATTTATCAACAGGCAATAAAGTGTTTGAAAAACAATTACACAAATAATGCCGCAAAATATCTTATTAAAGCACATGTTCATTCACAATCGACATAAAATGGCAGCTACGTAGCAGTACCTAGCAGTACGAAGTTAGCTGCAACCGAGCAGGGCTCATATTACTCTCTGCAAACTTAACTAACTTCCTCAATATGTTACTAAGACACACCTTAAAACCCTCTTGACATGTTAGCGAGTTATTACATTTAACTTACTCTTTTTTTATCATCAATAACGTACCTGAGAGCCTGTGTCCCATAGAGCTTGGAGGTGGTGGCGATTCAGGTGACACTCAATAAGGCACTGTCTGACGACTAGCGAGGTGACCTTACGGGGGTGGCGACCTTGAGCTAGGGATGGTAAGGAGTGGGCATTTTCCTCTGTGCAGGAAAACCTTTCACTGGTAGAGTTAATTTTCAGGTGAGTGCATTTTTCCTTATGTTTAATCCAATGTTGGTTTTGACATACTTTGGAACAGTACAGTGTCTCTTTACATGATGAACATTGTTTCAGGTTCTCAAATGAATCTTCTCTGGCGCAATTTGCACATTTCTGGGACTTTTTTGTAGCTACGGTTAACATAGCCAGCTAGCTAGCCTGCCTTGCTAGCATTATCAAATGATACTGCTGGTTATGTAACGTTATCTAGACAATACACAATAAACTTGTATGAGCTACGACCTAACTACGTTCAAATGAGGTATCTAGCTAGCTAGATCAAAAGATAGCTAGCTACCTACAGTGTCTTCAGAAAGTATTCACACCCGTTTACTTTTCCCACATTTTGTTGTGTTACATCCCGAATTTGTAATTTATTGAATTTAGATTTTTTGGTCACTGGCCTACACACAATACCCCACAATGTCAACGTTGAATTATGTTTTTTGGAAAATGCTTAGCTTTTCATTTTTTATGAATTTGTGAGTCAATAAGTACTCAACACCTTTGTTATGGCAAGCCTAAATAAGTTCAGGATTACAAATGTGCTTAACAAGTCACATAATAAGTTGCATGGACTCTGTGTGCAATAATATTGTTTAACATGATTTTTTTAATGACTACCTCATCTCTGTTCCCCACACACACAATTATCTGTAAGGTCCCTCAGTCAAGTAGTGAATTTCAAACACAGATTTAACCACAAAACACCAGGAAGGTTTTCCAATGCCTCGCAAAGAAGGGCACCTATTGGTAGATGGTACAAAATGTAAAAGCAGACATTGAATATCCCTTTGAACATGGTGAAGATATTAATTACACTTTGGATGGTGTAGCAAGACTTCTATTTTTATTTAACCTTTATTTAACTAGGCAAGTCAGTTAAGAACAAATTGTTATTTACAATGACGGCCTACCCCAGCTAGACCACTGCGCCACTCGGGAGCCCCGTCACTACACCCAGTCACTACAAAGATATTTGTATTTCGTATTTCCTAACTCTGTTGCTGGAGAGGAAGGAAACCGCTCAGGGATTTGACCATGAGGGCAATGGTGACTTTAAAACAGGTACAGCTGTGATAAGAGAAAACTGAGGATGGATCAACAACCAGCGGTGGAAAGTGTACCCAATTGTCATACTTGAGTAAAAGTAAAAGATACCTTAATAGAAAATAGTAAAAGTGAAAATCACCCAGTAAAATACACTGCTCAAAAAAATAAAGGGAACACTAAAATAACACATCCTAGAGCTGAATGAATGAAATATTCTTATTAAATACTTTTTTCTTTACATAGTTGAATGTGCTGACAACAAAATCACACAAAAATGATCAATGGAAATCAAATTTATCAACCCATGGCGGTCTGGATTTGGAGTCACACTCAAAATTAAAGTGGAAAAACACACTACAGGCTGATCCAACTTTGATGTAATGTCCTTAAAACAAGTCAAAATGAGGCTCAGTAGTGTGTGTGGCCTCCACGTGCCTGTATGACCTCCCTACAACGCCTGGGCATGCTCCTGATGAGGTGGCCGATGGTCTCCTGAGGGATCCCCTCTCAGACCTGGACTAAAGCATCCGCCAACTCCTGGACAGTCTGTGGTGCAACGTGGCGTTGGTGGATGGAGCGAGACATGATGTCCCAGATGTGCTCAATTGGATTCAGGTCTGGGGAACGGGCGGGCCAGTCCATAGCATCAATGCCTTCTTCTTGCAGGAACTGCTGACACACTCCAGCCACATGAGGTCTAGCATTGTCTTGCATTAGGAGGAACCCAGGGCCAACCGCACCAGCATATGGTCTCACAAGGGGTCTGAGGATCTCATCTCGGTACCTAATGGCAGTCAGGCTACCTCTGGCGAGCACATGGAGGGCTGTGCGGCCCCCAAAGAAATGCCACCCCACACCATGACTGACCCACCGCCAAATCGGTCATGCTGGAGGATGTTGCAGGCAGCAGAACGTTCTCCACGGCGTCTCCAGACTGTCACGTGCTCAGCGTGAACCTGCTTTCATCTGTGAAGTGGCGAATTTGCCAATCTTGGTGTTCTCTGGCAAATGCCAAACGTCCTGCACGGTGTTGGGCTGTAAGCACAACCCCCACTTGTGGACGTCGGGCCCTCATACCACCCTCATGGAGTCTGTTTCTGACCATTTGAGCAGACACATGCACATTTGTGGCCTGCTGGAGGTCATTTTGCAGGGCTCTGGCAGTGCTCCACCTGCTCCTCCTTGCACAAAGGCGGAGGTAGCGGTCCTGGGTTGTTGCCCTCCTACGGCCTCCTCCACGTCTCCTGATGTACTGGCCTGTCTCCTGGTAGCGCCTCCATGCTCTGGACACTACGCTGACAGACACAGCAAACCTTCTTGCCACAGCTCGCATTGATGTGCCATCCTGGATGAGCTGCACTACCTGAGCCACTTGTGTGGGTTGTAGACTCCGTCTCATGCTACCACTAGAGTGAAAGCACCGCCAGCATTCAAAAGTGACCAAAACATCAGCCAGGAAGCATAGGAACTGAGAAGTGGTCTGTGGTCACCACCTGCAGAACCACTCCTTTATTGGGGGTGTCTTGCTAATTGCCTATAATTTCCACCTTTTGTCTATTCCATTTGCACAACAGCATGTGAAATTTATTGTCAATCAGTGTTGCTTCCTAAGTGGACAGTTTGATTTCACAGAAGTGTGATTGACTTGGAGTTACATTGTGTTGTTTAAGTGTTCCCTTTATTTTTTTGAGCAGTGTATATATATATATATTTTTTTAAATTCAAATACAGATCAACAATTTACATTCTTACATCATACAAAACAGAACGCAGGTATTAATGAGAAAATACTGGAACAAACAAAAATTTAAAAAAAATAAACAATTCTAGTGCAATTGTAATCACTCAAAAAGTCTTATTGTAATGATTTAGGAAAATGTTATTCTTGTTATTGTTCACTAGGGTTAATGTTTTAATAAAATAGTTCAATTCAATCAACAAAAAAAATGTAATTTTGGTATAGAATTTTGGAATTTTTGTTTGTGTATGAAGTATTTGGCAACAAGAATAAAAAAAAAATCACAATCATTTCAGTGGTCTTGTTATCATTGCAATAGTAACATATTATATATTTCATGTCAAAAACATAGGCAGTGTTCATAATGGTAAATAAGTATTTTGCAAGGTTTTCCCAAAATTCTGACACAAATTTACATTCAAAGAACAAGTGAGACAGATTCTCACCTTCTTCTTCACAGAAAACACAGATATTATCAATAGCCACAAATGTGGATATCATAGAATTACATGGATATATCTTATGTAAAATTTTGAAGTGCACTTCCTTAACTTTGTTTGTTATACAATATTTGTAAGGCCTTAACCATGCATTTTTTCCAGACAATGTCAGGAATAAGCATGTTCCAGAAAAACTTTCCTCTCGGTGTAAGTTGGTTTTGTGAATGAAGAATTTCTTACAGTGGGGCAAAAAAGTATTTAGTCAGCCACCAATTGTGCAAGTTCTCCCACTTAAAAAGATGAGAGAGGCCTGTAATTTTCATCATAGGTACACTTCAACTATGACAGACAAAATGAGAAGAAAAAAAATCCAGAAAATCACATTGTAGGATTTTTTATGAATTTATTTGCAAATTATGGTGGAAAATAAGTATTTGGTCAATAACAAAAGTTTATCTCAATACTTTGTTATATACCCTTTGTTGGCAATGACAGAGGTCAAACGTTTTCTGTAAGTCTTCACAAGGTTTTCACACACTGTTGCTGGTATTTTGGCCCATTCCTCCATGCAGATCTCCTCTAGAGCAGTGATGTTTTGGGGCTGTTGCTGGGCAACACGGACTTTCAACTCCCTCCAAAGATTTTCTATGGGGTTGAGATCTGGAGACTGGATAGGCCACTCCAGGACCTTGAAATGCTTCTTACGAAGCCACTCCTTCGTTGCCCGGGCGGTGTGTTTGGGATCATTGTCATGCTGAAAGACCCAGCCACGTTTCATCTTCAATGCCCTTGCTGATGGAAGGAGGTTTTCACTCAAAATCTCACGATACATGGCCCCATTCATTCTTTCCTTTACACGGATCAGTCGTCCTGGTCCCTTTGCAGAAAAACAGCCCCAAAGCATGATGTTTCCACCCCCATGCTTCACAGTAGGTATGGTGTTCTTTGGATGCAACTCAGTATTCTTTGTCCTCCAAACACGACGAGTTGAGTTTTTACCAAAAAGTTATATTTTGGTTTCATCTGACCATATGACATTCTCCCAATCTTCTTCTGGATCATGCAAATGCTCTCTAGCAAACTTCAGACAGGCCTGGACATGTACTGGCTTAAGCAGGGCGACACGTCTGGCACTGCAGGATTTGAGTCCCTGGCGGCGTAGTGTGTTACTGATGGTAGGCTTTGTTACTTTGGTCCCAGCTCTCTGCAGGTCATTCACTAGGTCCCCCCGTGTGGTTCTGGGATTTTTGCTCACCGTTCTTGTGATCATTTTGACCCCACGGGGTGAGATCTTGCGTGGAGCCCCAGATCGAGGGAGATTATCAGTGGTCTTGTATGTCTTCCATTTCCTAATAATTGCTCCCACAGTTGATTTCTTCAAACCAAGCTGCTTACCTATTGCAGATTCAGTCTTCCCAGCCTGGTGCAGGTCTACAATTTTGTTTCTGGTGTCCTTTGACAGCTCTTTGGTCTTGGCCATAGTGGAGTTTGGAGTGTGACTGTTTGAGGTTGTGGACAGGGGTCTTTTATACTGATAACAAGTTCAAACAGGTGCCATTAATACAGGTAACGAGTGGAGGACAGAGGAGCCTCTTAAAGAAGAAGTTACAGGTCTGTGAGAGCCAGAAATCTTGCTTGTTTGTAGGTGACCAAATACTTATTTTCCACCATAATCCACCAGAGTTTTCATTAGTGTAGTTAGACCACTGGGAACGGCTTTGATCACAGAAATAAACTTTCTGAAAGGTATTGGAAACTCTTTCAATGTTATAAATTGTTCATATGTGAGAATATTACCCTTGTTGTCGTAAATATCAAGAACACAGTCAATATTCCTCTCATGCCAGCTGGGGTAGAACAATGACTTATTCCTTATAGTTATGTCTGAATTATTCCACAAAAGAGCTTTAAGTGGGGAAAAATTGTGCAGGAAACATATTTTCCAAGTGTCACGATCGTCTTGACGTGGAAGAGTGGACCAAGGCGCAGCGTGATATGAATACATCCTCTTTAATAAATGAAGATGAAAACGAACACGAAACACTTAGACAAACTAACAAAAACAACAAAGAAGCTACAAACGAAAGTGCATACACAAGCTACAAACGTTAGACATAGACAATTACCCACAATAGCCTAATGCCTATGGCTGCCTTAAATATGGCTCCCAATCAGAGACAACAATAAACAGCTGTCTCTGATTGAGAACCAAACCAGGCAACCATAGACTTTCCTAAACATATACACTGAACACAACCCCATACACTCTACAAAACCCCCTATACAATACAACCACCCAAGACGAGACAAATACACACAAACATCCCCCATGTCACACCCTGACCTAACTAAAATAATACAGAAAATAAAGATAACTAAGGCCAGGGCGTGACACCAGGCCATTAAAGCTTGTTGGTGAAACCTAGCCAATTTAGCAGGTAATCTTTCAGGAATATAATTACATTTCAGTAAAAATTGAAGACCTCTCAATTTATTAAACACATTATTTGGAATGAAATACCATATTGAATCAGTATTGATCAAAACATTTTCAACCAGTTTATCTTGAAAGTGTTATTTATGTCAACAAAATCCAACACTTCTAGACCGCCTTCAGCTCTTTTGTTAGAAAGTACTGATTTGAGTTTGTGAGAGTTATTTTTCCAGATGAAGTCAAGAAAGGTCTTATTGATCTCTTTACAAGTAGCAGGATTTACACATAACGATAATGAGGGTTACACAAAACGAGACAGTCCCTCTGCCTTGGACAGAAGTACTCTCCCAAGTATAGAAAGATCTCTTTGTAGCCAATTATTAAATATATTTTTAGTTCTCTTCATTTTAGGAGAGAAATTCAAATGTCTGACTAAGTGGTTTTTTGACAGATGTATTCCTAAATATTCAACACAGTCCTTTACAGGAATATTTTCTATTTCTTTATCATCAGAGTCAAATGCTTTCACATTTAGAAACATTCAGTATTAAACCTGATGCAATAGAAAATGCAGTTATAGCATTAAGGGCATGGGCGACCTGGTCTTTGTCTCTTATGAAAAGAGTAGTATCATCAGCCAGTTGGGAAATGTTGATTTCTTTGTTAAAAATGGTTAAGCCATACAAATTTTCATTAATCAGAATATCTAGAGATAGAAGTTCCACAACCAAAATTAATATAAATGGCGAAATTGGGCATCTCTGTCGTACACTTCTGTTGATACTGAATCTTTTGGAAGTATTAAGGTTTAGTAGCACAGAACTATTTATATCTTTGTAAAACATGCGAATTACTTTAATAAAATGTTCACTAAATCCAAAAGGTTTAAGAGACCTAAAGGGAAATTCATGTTCAATTGTGTCAAAGGCTTTACAGAAGTCCAAAAATAAGACAACCGCATCTGAGTCAATTGCATCTGAATAATTTATAAGTTCCAAGACTAAACGAATGTTAGAGCTTATGTGACGGCCCTTCATAAATCCTATTTGAGTCTAATTTATAATGGTATCTATTCCTTTCTTTAATATTTTGGCATAAACCAGAGCAATCAATTTGTAATCAATATTTAATGAAGTAATTGGTCTCCAATTGTCAATAAGAGAAGGGTCTTTATCGGGCTTCGGAATCAATGAAATAAGGCCCTTTTCATAGTGGAGACCATTTCCCCATTTTTTTATGCAATAAAAAAAAAATCGGGTATTCTAGTAACTCCCAAACTGAGTGGAAATCATCCTCAATTACAGGGACATAATTCTGAATGTGGCAAATGTAGCTTTCACAACCATCTTCCTGAAATTGAGAGCTGTAAAGGTTTTCATAAAAGGAATTGACAAATGATGATATTGTAATGGGATCTTTGCATAAAACATCGTTCATTTTGAGTGCAGTTATAGATTTTCTTTTGTAGTTTCTCTTTTCAAGTGCAAAAAAGTAACTAGTGTTTCTTTCCCCCTCTTCAATCTATTTAGCTCTTGACCTTACAAAGGCACCCTTTGCCAGATCCGTATAAAGCTGTTCTAATTCTAGTAGTAAAGACTTGAACACAGACGCCTCTTCTTCAGATAGATTATCTTTCTTTAGAAAACTGTCAAGCTTGCTCATCATCTCCTTTTCTCTAAGGTTCTTTAATTGCATCAGCTCTTTGGCGAGTTTAATGGCTACCACTCTGACTTTATATTTGAAAAATTCCCATCTACTTCCATGACCCAAGTCTTTTCTTGCAAAAATATCTTTAGCTAATGATTTGATGTTTTCAATGAGAGTAGTATCTTTAAGAAGTGTGTTGTTTAATTTCCAATATCCTCGAGTACCTTTTGATTTTTTAGTAGCTTGTAAATTCAGGGAAATCAAGTGATGATCAGAAAAAGGAGCCAACTGATGATCTACATCTATAACAAATTGTAACAAAAAAAGGGAAATTAGGAATAAATCTATTCTAGATTTACGTGACATAGTTTTGTTGGTCCAGGTATAACCCTTTGCATCTGGATTGAAATAACGCCAGGCATCCTCAACACCAAGATCCTTGCATAATGTAATGATAATGTTACTATTTTGAGGGCTTTGACTAGTTCTAGGAGGAAAACTATCAGCAGATGCATCAGGTGTTTCATTAAAATCCCCTGAAATAATTAGAAAAGCCTCTGAGTATTTGTTGCTTAAATAATGTACTTTCCTGGTAAATTGGGTAAAAGGGGTCTTATTAGGAGCATGTGAGTTATGTCCATATACATTACAGATGATGAAAATAGCATTGCCAAGTTTAACAGTTACTAAGACCCATCTCCCGTCTTGTGAAGATGTGGATTCTAGAACGTCACCTTTAAACTTGTGAATAAGTATCAAAACACCAGCAGAATGATTTGATCCATGGCTGAAATAGGCCATATCTCCCCATTGTGCTTTCCAAAATTCCTAATCACTTTCGCCCGAATGAGTTTCCTGAAGAAGGACAAAACCTGCGTTACTGCGTTTACAGTATAAAAATAAAGCTTTCCTTTTTGTAGGATTTCTCAAACCCCTAGCATTCAGACTAACGATATTGAGTGAACTGAAAACGAACTCCTGCATAAAAAAAAAGAAAGAACACAAATTAGATAACACAAGTAGTAATATGAACAATAAAACAAACAGTGAACCTTGAGAGGATTATTCCGACGGAAAACTACGCTCGGCTGAGGTAGCGGTAGTGGTTAACAGAATAACAAATCTATTTACTTCCTCTTTTTTGGGGGCAAGTGTTCATCAGCTGTAGTTCGAGCAGTACATTTATTCGTGGCAGTACATTAACTGTACTCATGGTAGTACTCACAGTTTCAATTTGGTTAATGTCAACAGAGTTGACAATCATTATTCCTATCATTAATCATTATTCCTTCGATAAACGCGTGTGGGCCCTTGAACCCAGCCTTCTCTCCCTCTTGTCGTGCGTTCTCCAAGCAAGTACCCATTTCTACCGCAAACACAACAGTGACGATGAAGAGGTAGTGACGTTGCTCAAGTCCTGCTCATGAGTGTTTACTGTGCAGTGCGCAGCAAATTGTACATCATTTGGCTGGGCTGCATGCAAAGTCAATCCTTTCACTTTGTAATATGTAAATCATAGCATTCAATTCTGCCTTGTTTATGCGGCTACGACGTCCTCTTTTGTGTCAGTTTACGCCACACGTGTACCAACACAGAAGAACGTGCGCAGGCAAGTAGTAACAATATCGTTCATGACACAGAATACATGAAGAATTTACTTTATACCATTTCATGTGTGATCCTCATGGGGTTTGTGCGAAATATTTAATCTGTATTTGTATAATTCGGTGAGTTCAAGTCGAGTAGAAGCTAGCTACGAGCTTGCTGTGCTAACTCCACCAGATAGTTAGCAAGACAGCTACGGATTATTATCGTAGCTTGATCAAGTGAAGTCTACTGTTGCAATGATGCAACGGTAATGGGCTCTGCCAGTGGTGATAAAGTCATTTTACATCGCTAGCTAGCGAGATCATGTAAGAAGCAGCGAACCTGGCTGGCTATACTTGTCATATCATGTGATTATATTTTAGTGTATAAACAAAACGATCTTAACAGAAACGATGTGATTGCTATGAGGAATTCGCAATTCATATTCAACTGTAGTGCCATTTTTATTTCCCGCCATTGGATTTCCGCAATTGTGACAGGTTGAAACTGGGTGAACAACCCGTCTCGAGCACCAGACAAAATAAACTACAGCCACATAGAACACTATAGTAGTTAGAAGTGAACATACAAACATGAACGGCTTTCATGTAATAGAAGAGATCCAAACACTACGGTGGGTGTATTACAGCTACCATGACATGATTGAATGTTTATGGTGCTTTCAAGACAACTGGGAATTCGGGAAGATTCGAGAGGTAATGAGGTCAAATCATTACAGTGCTGTTCAGGTCGGAAGGTATGAGCTCTAGAAAGATTCCCGAGTTTCCGACTTAGAATTCCGATTTGGATGAGTGTTACACGATTTTTCACCTTCGAAACAGATTTTTTTCCCCTCCGAGTTTCCAGTTGTCTTGAACGGACAGAAGTCGGATATTTCCGAGTTCCCAGTTTAGTTTGAATGCGGCATTAGGTTAACGTTACATTATTTCAATGAAGACTAAGATGTCAGGGAAAACGAATTGCCTCGATCCATCTAACTTGTAGTGTATTATGACAACAAGTACTTTGCCATTTATATCATTCATTACGAGAGGTCGACCGATTATGATTTTTCAACTGCAATATTTTTGGAGGACCAAAAAAAGCCATACCGATTAATATTTGTAATAATGACAATTACAACAATACTGAATGAACAATGAACACTTATTTTAACATAATAAATAAAATAAAATCTATTTAGTCTCAAATAAATAATGAAACATGTTCAATTTGGTTTAAATAATGCAAAAACACAGTGTTGGAGAAGAAAGTAAAAGTGCAATATGTGCCATGTAAAAAAGCTAACATTTAAGTTCCTTGCTCAGAACATGAGAACATATGCTGGTGGTTCAATATTCCCAGTTAAGAAGTTTTAGGTTGTAATTATTATAGGAATTATGACGCGTCGACTATTTCTCTCTATTCCATTTGTATTAGAGGTCGACCGATTCACCGGAATGGCCGATTAATTAGGGCCGATTTCAAGTTTTCATAACAATCGGAAATCGGTATTTTTGGACACCTTTATTTAATCTTTATTTAACTAGGCAAGTCAGTTAAGAACACATTCTTATTTTCAATGACGGCCTAGGAACAGTGGGTTAACTGCCTCTTTCAGGGGCAGAACGACAGATGTTTACCTTGTCAGCTCGGGGGATTCAAACTTGCAAGCTTACAGTTCACTAGTCCAAAGCTCAAACCACCTGATTACATTGCACTCCACGAGGAGCCTGCCTGTTACGCGAATGCAGTAGAAGCCAAGGTAAGTTGCTCGCTAGCATTAAACTTATCTTATAAAAAATAATCAATCAATCATAATCACTAGTTAACTACACATGGTTGATGATATTACTAGTTTATCTAGCGTGTCCTGCATTGCATATAATCGACGCGGTGCGTATCGTTGCTCCAATGTGTACCTAACCATAATCATCAATGCCTTTCTTAAAATCAATACACAGAAGTATATATTTTTAAACCTGCATATTTAGCTAAAAGAAATTCAGGTTAGCAGGCAATATTAACGAGGTGAAATTGTGTCACTTCTCTTGCGTTCATTGCACGCAGAATCAGTGTATATGCAACAGTTTGGGCCGCCTAATTTGCCAGAATTTTACGTAATTATGACATAACATTGAAGGTTGTGCAATGTAACAGGAATATTTAGACTTATGGATGCCACCCGTTAGATAAAATACGGAACGGTTCCGTATTTCACTGAAAGAATAAACGTTTTGTTTTCGAGATGATAGTTTCCGTATTCGACCATATTAATGACCTACGGCTCGTATTTCTGTGTGTTATTATGTTATAACTAAGTCTATGATTTGATAGAGCAGTCTGACTGAGTGGTGGTAGGCACCAGCAGGCTCGTAAGCATTCATTCAAACAGCACTTTCCTGCGTTTTGCCAGAAGCTCTTCGCAATGCTTCAAGCCTATCAACTCCCGAGATTTAGGCTGGTGTAACCGATGTGAAATGGCTAGCTAGTTAGCGGGGTGCGCGCTAATAGCGTTTCAAACGTCACTCGCTCTGAGACTTGGAGTAGTTATTCCCCTTGCTCTGCATGGGTAACGCTGCTTCGAGGGTGGCTGTTGTCGTTGTGTTCCTGGTTCGAGCCCAGGTAGGAGCGAGGAGAGGGATGGAAGCTATACTGTTACACTGGCAATACTAAAGTGCCTATAAGAACATCCAATAGTCAAAGGTTAATGAAATACAAATGGTATAGAGAGAAATAGTCCTATAATTCCTATAATAACTACAACCTTAAACTTCTTACCTGGGAATATTGAAGACTCATGTTAAAAGGAACCACCAGCTTTCATATGTTCTCATGTTCTGAGCAAGGAACTTAAACGTTAGCTTTCTTACATGCCACATATTGCACTTTTACTTTCTTCTCCAACACTTTGTTTTTGCATTATTTAAACCAAATTGAACATGTTTCATTATTTATTTGAGCCTAAATTGATTTTATTGATGTATTATATTAAGTTAAAATAAGTGTTCATTCAGTATTGTTGTAATTGTCATTATCACAAATACATTTTAAAAAATCGTCCGATTAATCTGTATCGGCTTTTTTGGTCCTCCAATAATCGGTATCGGTATCGGCGTTGAAAAATCTTAATCGGTTGACCTCTAATTTTGACCGTTCCCTCTACACCGGTGGCCACCAACCGGTTGATCTCCAAGACATTCGTAGTCGATCGCCAAACATATCTGTAAAAAAAAAAAACAACGCTGAAGTCTTGCGTTCCAATTTGTATTTATTCATCTAGCGCTGTTGGCGGTAGGTGCACGATTCAGCTGCCTTCCGCACCAGATAGGTGAGGTGTTCCCATTTTGACTAATTTCATGTGTCTGAAGGTTAAACTCTGCCTTCCCAGTGAGCCCGATGAGTAAATCAAGTGCACTATACACTACCGTTCAAAAGTTTGGGATCACTTATAAATGTTTTTGAAAGAAAAGCACGTTTTTTTTGTCTATTTAAAATAATTGATCAGAAATAAGGTGAAGACATTGTTAATGTTGTAAATGACTATTGTAGCTGGAAACGGCTGATTTTTAATGTACACCTATGTAGATATTCCAAAGGCCCATCAGCAACCACCACTCCTGTGTTCCAATGGCACATTGTGTAAGCTAATCCAAGTTTATAATTTTAAAAGGCTAATTGATCATTAAAAAAACATTTAGCAATTATGTTAGTACAGCTGAAAACTGTTGTCCTGATTAAAGAAGCAATAAAACTGGCCTTCTTTAGACTAGTTGAGTATCTGGAGCATCAGCATTTGTGGGTTCGATTACAGGCTCAAAATGGCCAGAAACAAATAACTTTCTTCTGAAACTCGTCAGTCTATTCTTGTTCTGAGAAATGAAGGCTATTCCATGCGAGAAATTGCCAAGAAACTAAAGATCTCGTACAACACTGTGTACTACTCCCTTCACAGAACAGCGCAAATGGGCTCTAACCAGAATAGAAAGAAGAGTGGGATGCCCTAGTGCACAACTGAGCAAGAGGACAATTACATTAGAGTGTCTAGTTTGAGAAACAGACGCCTCACAAGTCCTCAACTGGCAGCTTCATTAAATAGTACCCGCAAAACACCAGTCTCAACGTTAACAGTGAAGAGGCGACTCCGGGATGCTAGCCTTCTAGGCAGAGTTGCAAAGGAAAAAAAGCCATACCTCAGACTGGCCAATAAGAAGAAAAGATTAAGATGGGCAAAAAAACACAGACACTGGACCGAGGAACTCTGCCTAGAAGGCCAGCATCCCGGAGTCGCCTCTTCACTGTTGACGTTGAGACTGGTGTTTTCCTTGGCATTGCACATAGTTATCTTAGGCTTGTGTGCGGCTACTCGGCCATGGAAACGCATTTCATGAAGCTACAAATGAACAGTTATTGTGCTGACGTTGCTTCCAGAGGCAGTTTGGAACTCGGTAGTGAGTGTTGCAACCGAGAACAGACGTTTTTTATGCGCTTCAGCACTTGGCGGTCCCGTTCTGTGAGGTTGTGTGGCCCACCACTTTGCGGCTGAGCCGTTGTTGTTCCGAGATGTTTCCATTGGATGCCGTCTATTTTCAGTTTAGGATACTTTGCGAACTGCTAGTGCCATTTAGAATTGATTAGCCTAGGCTATAACCCCCCTAAACATAGACGGCTTCCACACTGAAAATATGCAAAAGCATTATTTTGATAAAGAAAGCGTATTTTCAACTGAATCATTAAGCCTGGACCTACTCACCAAACAGATGTTGGCTAAAACTGCTTAGACTAGTATAGTAGGAGGTAGGATAGTCAAACCTTTACCTGTAGTAGTGCTGAGCGATAAATTATTTTTGAGGTCTGTTCGGTTTCTGTTCTATTATTAAAAAAGAATCCCGGTATTTGGTTTCGTAAGATTTTTTTAAACGTTAAATGCACTATCCATTTTGCGGGTTGAATGCTTTAACACAGAATAAAACAAATAATAAACGGCTCATGATGGTAAACTTCTCACTTATTAACCGTAATTTATTCACATTATTTAAAAAAATATATATATTTCAATAGCGTTTATTACATTTTGGTTTATTTGATGACTTTATTATTTCATTCCAAGTCATAATCTCATTTCTATAGAGCTGCTGCTGCCTATGCTGTCTGACAAAAACACAATTTTAGTAGTTCTTCAATGTAAATAAGGCATACTTTTATGAATGCTGAGTAAGTACCAACTATCAATCACTTAGGTACCTCTTCAAGCAACTGCTCTCTATCCCTCTCGATCATGCGTTCTCCTGTCTGTCCACCACACAGACCGGAAAAGTAGACGCGCAATGGATTTTGGTCATTGTAGTTAATGAGCATGTTTTCTGTGCTAAACTACACTGAACAAATATATAAACGCAACAAGTGTTGGTTTCATGAGCTGAAATAAAAGATCCCAGAAATGTCCTATACGCACAATTTGGTGCACAAAGTTGTTTACATCCCTGTTAGTGTGCATTTCTTTTTTGCCAAGATAATCTATCCACCTGACAGGTGTGGCATATCAAGAAGCTGATTAAACAGCATGATTATTACCCAGGTGCACCTTGTGCTGGGGACAATAAAAGGCTGTGCTAAAATGTGCAGTTTTGTCACACAACACAATGCCACAGATGTCTCAAGTTTTGAGGGAGTGTGCAATTGTCATGCTGACTGCAGGAATGTCTGCAAGAACCGCAGACCACGTGTAACCATGCCAGCCCAGGATCTCCACCTCCGGCTTCTTCAACAGCGGGATCGTCTGAGACCAGCCATCCGGACCGTTGATGAAACTCGGGGTTTGCACAACTGAAGAATTTCTGCACAAACCGTTTCAGGGAAGATCATCTGCGTGCTTGTCGTCCTCACCAGGGTCGTAACCGACTTCAGTGGGCAAATGCTCACCTTCAATAGCCAATGGCGCTCTGGAGAAGTGTGCTCTTCACAGATGAATACTGGTTTCAACTGTACCGGGCAGATGGCGAGTGGTTTTAATGTTGTGAACCGAGAACCCAACCGCCACTATGGGGCAATGGTATGGGCAGGCATAAGCTACGGACAACAAACACAATTGCATTTTATCGATGGCAAATTGAATGCGCAGACGAGATCCTGAGGCACATTGTCATGCCAATCATCCGCCGCCATCATATGATTCAGCATGAAAATGCACAGCCCCATGTCGCAAAAGGATCTGTAGATGATTCATGGAAGCTGAAAATGTCCCAGTTCTTCCATGGCCTGCATACTCACCTGACATGTCACCCATTTGAGCATGTGTGGGATGCTCTGGATCGAAGTGGTCCAATTCCCGCCAATATCTAGCAACTTTGCACAGCCATTGAAGAGGAGTGGGACAACATTCCACAGGCCACAATCAACATCCTTATCAACTCTATGCGAAGGAGATGTTGCGTGAGGCAAATGGTGGTCACACCAGATACTGACTGGTTTTCTGATCCCTGTCCCGATCTTGAGGTCACAGAAAGAAACAATTGAACCGACGTCTCAGTTGTTTTAAAAACTGTACAATAACAGACATTTCGGTTAATCGCTCAGCACTAACCTATAGGGATATTGCGAACATGTTTTCTGTTGTCTAACATTGATTGTCATCTTCTATTTGTGTCTAGGTTTCACATGCCACTATGAAGTACATCTTGGTCACTGGAGGTGTCATATCCGGAATTGGCAAGGGCATCATTGCCAGTAGTGTGGGCTTAATCCTGAAGTCCTGTGGTCTGCATGTGACTGCCATCAAAATCGACCCCTACATCAACATTGATGCTGGCACCTTCTCACCTTATGAACATGGTGAGTGCATTTGGGTGGTGAGTTCTCTCAGACTAAAGCATTTAATCTGTGAGGGCTAGGCCAATGCATGCCTATCTAATTGACTTGAGCTGTATCACCCATCCAGGTGAAGTGTTTGTGTTGGACGATGGAGGTGAGGTGGACCTGGATTTAGGAAACTACGAGCGCTTCCTGGACATCAGGTTAACCAGGGACAACAACCTGACCACCGGCAAAATCTACCAGTCAGTCATCAACAAGGAGAGGAGGGGAGACTACCTGGGCAAAACTGTACAGGGTGAGCGAGAGCACAAGGGTTCTCCGCTAGGCAAGGGGCATTGGGGATTAGGGCAACACCTGGAAACCTATGACATCACTCCTAGTTGTTGTGTTGATTTGTAAGGGTCTCTCCGTTGTCCTTTTTTCTATGCCGATCTCGAGTTTCTGCGGATGCTGATTCTATTTTGCTGATGTTTTTTCTCTCATATCTCAGTGGTGCCACACATCACAGATGCCATTCAGGAGTGGGTGGTGAAGCAGGCCAAGATCTCAGTGGATGACGATGGGGTGGAGCCACAAGTCTGTGTTATAGAGGTACGAGCCACAGTGTAGTCAAGTGTGTCTTATTATGGGTCATTCGTTATAGGCCATTGTGATTGTCCCCATGCAGTTGTTATTGGTGTCTGGTTTCAGCCAGGGATTGTTAAGCTGGGTCATATTCATTAGGACACACTGTAGCAACACATTTCAAAATGTTCTGCAATGGAAAACGAGCAGTTCAGATTGTACCTTCCCATTTCAGATGGTTTCTTGCGTTTTTGCCTAGTGAATGTTGAGGTCTCAGGCTGTCCTCTGTGTTGGTAGTTGGGAGGCACTGTGGGAGACATTGAGAGCATGCCATTTATCGAGGCCTTCAGACAGTTCCAGTTCAAGGTGAAGAGGGATAACTTCTGCAACATTCACGTCAGCTTAGTCCCACAGGTAAGAGCTTTAACACACACACACGCGCAGAGTAGGGCTTGTTTGAAAGCCGATTTCAGCGTTGTGACAAAGCACATCTGTACCAAAAGTGTCCAAAACATTGTCAGCCCTTTACTGCATTAATACATACACACACAATTAAATCAGAACACAGTCTCTTACATAAGCATTGTAAAACGTCATGAACACTTTAACTTAGTCTCAAAAGTACATCAGTTGTGTTTCAAGTAAAAGGTTTTACAATGATGCTTAACTGAGAACTGAAATGTAAAATTTTTCTGCCTTTAGCCCAGTGCCACAGGAGAACAGAAGACTAAACCCACTCAGAACAGTGTCCGAGAGCTCCGTGGACTAGGACTCTCCCCAGATCTGGTGAGTTAGATACTCCCTCATCCTTTTGCCGTGGGACTCTTGGAATTGGCTAACTATGGCAAGGTGTTTCTCCTAATGTATTTTCAGATCATGTGCCGCTGTGCGACACCTCTGGAGAACGCTGTCAAAGAGAAGATATCCATGTTCTGCCACGTAGAGCCCACGCAGGTAAGGCCTTCTCTGTCCGTGACGAATTTCCGTTTTCCGTCGCGTGCCTAAATGAACACAACCCAGAAAAAGGTTAATGTAACGTCAACCAGCAACATTTCATATACTTTTGAAAAACGTAATCCGATTCTTATGCTTTTCTCTCCCTGTCCCCAGGTGATCTGCGTGGCAGATGTGTCGTCCATCTACAGAGTACCCCTACTACTGGAGGACCAGGGGGTGGTGGGTTATATCTGCCAGCGGCTGGACCTGCCTATTGAGATGAGGGCCAGGAAGATGCTCACCAAGTGGAAGGAGATGTCCGACAGGTGAAGGGGACCCCTGGCACACCCCGTGGCCATGTGGGAGTTGTAGTCCAGTTGGACTGTTTATGGCAGAAATAGGCTTCTGAATGTAGCACTATTCTACTGTAGTACAATAGTGATGGGGAAACAAAGCTTCCCGAAGCATTGAGGCTTTCCAGCCAATTGTGTTGAAATACTGTAGGTTCATTACTCAAGGTTTTACTCAATACAGCGTACACTAGTGGCACCTGCTGGTCAAAATAATTTAGAGCAGCAAAATTATTATAAATTATTATAGATGACGTCCCAAACGCCGTATCGCACGTAGTGTAGCCTTTTGTCTTCAACCAAAAGCAATAGTAAACCAGTCAGGTGGTTGTGCAACGAAACAAAGCTTAGGACATCATTGATCTCGTGCCTCTGATAAAGTGATACAGGCATCGGCACACTGCTTTCAAGTAGACTGCTCTGTGATTTCGACGCATGCTTCGGAGCTCCGGTATCAAATGTAACATCACTATAGTACAACATATGACAAGGTTACTGTGGAACTTAGATTTGTACTACATGCTGACATAGGGCCAGTTTCAGACTCACTTCTCAGTAGTTGGTATTCAGACTGACCTTATGCAGGTGCGTAACGGGCTTTGCAGGTGTGGTTCCCTTGCGCGCGCTGAATAAATGTAATTCAACTGCTGAAATCCCTCTCACTTGCTGGCCGACAGATTTCCTCATGAGGTTTTCATTCAAGAGGGTTTTCAGTACAGTTATCTAAAGTCATCCCTTTAAATGTGGTGTACCTTTAATTTTTTACAGTTAAGAATATTAGGGATCAATGAAAGAAAGCCACGTGGGCCTAAATAGACTTCTCCTTTTCAGCACCAATTGGTAGATGTAAAAAATACTCTGATCTTGTATATTATTTAGTGTTATGAAAGTATTTATGAATCATAATCTACGCGCAAAATATATTGGTGAATCAAAAAATTGTGTTTTTTGGGGGGAATTTTATTAGGATCCCCATTAGCTGTTGCAAAAGCAGCAGCTACTCTTCCTGGGGTCCACACAAAACATGAAACATGATACAGAATGACATAATACAGAACATCAATAGACAAGAACAGCTCAAGGACAGAACTACATACATTGATTCATTCTGAAAGTTGCCATATTCAATTGTTCAATCCATGAAATATTAGAAGGTGAAAAAATGCACATTAGTCCTATAAATCTACCCTAATAATCCTTACTAATCATGGAACTGTGTTGACAATGTTGCTGTCGGCCATTTCTGTATGGACCTCGCTGTGTGCACAGGGGCATTGTCATGCTGAGACAGGAAAGGGCCTTCCCCAAACTGTTGCCACAAAGTTGGAAGTATAGAATCATCTAGAATGTC
Source organism: Salvelinus alpinus (assembly GCF_045679555.1). NCBI lineage: Eukaryota > Metazoa > Chordata > Actinopteri > Salmoniformes > Salmonidae > Salvelinus > Salvelinus alpinus. Next base: position 23,682,041 of record NC_092120.1, read on the forward strand.
ATTGGATGCTGTAGCGTTAAGATTTCCCTTCACTGGAGACCATGAAAAACAACCCCAGAACATTATTCCTCCTCCACCAAACTTTACAGTTGACACTATGCATTGGGTCAGGTAGAGTTCTCCTGGCATCAGCCAAACCCAGATTTGTCCGTCGGACTGCCAGATGGTGAAGCGTGATTCATTACTCCAGAGAATGCGTTTCCACTGCTCCAGAGTCCAATGGCGGCGAGCTTTACACCACTCCAGCCAACGCTTGGCATTGAGCATGGTGATCTTAGGTTTGTGTGCAGCTACTCGATCATGGAAACCCATTTCATGAAGCTCCCGACGAACAGATCTTGTGCTGATGTTGCTTCCAGAGGCAGTTTGTAATTCGGTAGTGAGTGTTGCAACCGAGGACAGACAATTTTTACACGCTACGCATTTCACATTTCACTACCACTTCGCGGCTGAGCCATTGTTGCTCCTAGACGTTTCCACTTCACAAATCACAGCACATACAGTTGGCCGGGGCAGCTCTAGCAGGGCAGAAATTTTACGAACTGACTTGTTGGAAAGATGGCATCCTATGACGGTGCCACGTTGAAAGTCACTGAGATCTTCAGTAAGGCCATTCTACTGCCAATTTTTGTCTATGGAGATTGCATGGCTGTATGCTCGATTTTATACACCTGTCAGCAACGGGTGTGGCTGAAATAGCCGAATCCACTAATTTGAAAGGGTTTCTACATACTTCCTGCCATGTAGTGTACTGTCACGCCCTGACCTTAGAGATCCCTGTTTATTCTCTATATTTTGGTTAGGTCAGGGTGTGACTAGGGTGGGTACTCTAGTTTTTGTATATCTACGTTTTCTTTTTCTTTGTTGGCCTAGTATGGTTCCCAATCAGAGGCAGCTGTCTATCGTTGTCTCTGATTGGGGATCATACTTAGGCAGCCCTTTTTCCCACCTTCAGTTGTGGGATCTTGTCTTTGTTTGGTTGCATGTATTTTGCACGACGAAGCTTTTCGTTCGTTGTGTTGTTTATTGTTTTTTCCCCGCTGGTTCACATTTAAATAAAGTATGATGAACCCAAATCACGCTGCGCCTTCGTCTACCCTTAACGAGGAACGTTACATGTACGTTAGCCTAATATGATCCACTATTGCTAGCGATTCTCAGGAACAACCACATGAGTGTGAAAGAGGAAAGAAAGGTAAACTGATGATGTAATGGAATGATGCAAAATGTAAGGAAACTAACACAAGTCGTTGACATTTATAGATTTATGTCGTTATAACTGACGGTGGCTACCTATAGTGTTTAATACAAATTGTTTTTTTTTAAATACAGTAAAAAGTCCAGGCAAATAATTAAAACATTCTAGAAATCATAAATCAACTCCAGGTTTGGCGCTATACTGTCATTGGTGCATGGCTTCAGAAGCCTATAGCTTGGGTCTCCAAATTCCATCTGAAGTTATAAGGCCACCATTTCATATCGGTGACTTTGGAAAAGGTGATATATTGATTTGCTTCAGTTTGCTGCCATATTTGTATTTATTATGGATCTCCATTAGCTAATCAGCAAATAAAAGCAAATAAAATCAAATGTTATTGGTCGCATACACATATTTAGCAGCGGCTACTCTTCCTAGGGTCCAGCAAAATTAAGGCGGTTATACAATTTTTTTTAAACATTACAATACATTTCACAACACATTAAATGTGTGCCCTCAGGACACTATTCTACTACCACAAATGTACAACACAAAATCCATGCGTGCATGTGTGTATATTGCGTATGTTATCGTGTGTCTGTGTGTGTGTGTTTCCATATGACTGGGTTCACATTTGTCAACACAGTCTCCAGCGATCATAAGGTAAAATAGATCTAAAACAACACTGTAATTTATTTTTACGATCCCCTCATCCAAAAAGCTTACCTGTTTACCTAGCTCTTATCAATAGCTCTTATCAATTTGTAAATTACAGTACATGGAGCATGGTGTTATTACTATCTGATAAAGTAGATGTTGCTCGACCTTATTCATCATTTCATCGTGCCTAAAGGTGGTGGAATTATGAGGGAATTAAGTCAAGGTCTGAATACTGTTAGACACACCTCCGCCACACCTTAATTTCTTTGATCTCCACCCAAAATGAAAAGCAGTTGAATAGCATGCTATTCTCATGCTTAAGTTCAAGGTCAGAATGCGCGTATAGAGAGAAATGCATAAAATGGGAATTATGTTCCATTTATGCACGATTAACTCGTTGGAATTTCCCCGTACTGTTTTGGGAGTCTCACCCTGGTTTGATTGAGTATTTTACCCTGTTTTAGTCTAAAATATATATTGACCTGATTTCCCCAGGGTCCTCGGAACATGTTGGAACTAAACTGTCTCCTCTCAGGTCTGACCGACTCCTGGAACATGTGTCCATCGCCCTGGTAGGGAAGTACACAAAGTTCTCTGACTCATATGCCTCTGTCATCAAGGCCCTGGAGCACTCAGCCCTCGCCATCAACCACAAACTAGAGATCAAGGTATGGAACACAGTCACATTCACCCATGCTCCCTCTTTGGATTGTGATAATGTTACTTCCATCCAGTGCCGTCTCCTAGCCTTTTTGAAGGCTTAAGATTTTATTGCTCTCCCTCTTGGCAGTGAATCATTTATTTTTTTTGTCGTGTTAAAGTGCATTTCATGCAATTCTACTTATTTTGCCATAGGGCAGAGAAATATTTTTGCAGTTTTAAAGAACATTTCCTGCAGTTCTACACATTTTGCCATGACTTATGCCATGTTCAAAAAAAATTATTTATTTATTCGAAAGTCAGCAGCTACTCTTCCTGGGTCCAAACATATTAAATCACTTACATTACTTATAAAACAAAATATAAAACAGTACATCATATAACATTATTACACCACCACATATCTATAGTACAAAATGTTTAATACCACCATACAACAATATCACAATGTATGCATGTGTCTACCTTTGTGTGTCTTTTCACAGTCTCCGTTGTTGTGTTTTTACCTGTTTAAAAAAAAATATATATATCTGATTCTACTGCTTGCATCAGTTACCCGATGTGGAATAGAGTTCCATGTAGTCATGGCTCTATGTAGTACTGTGCACCTCCCATAGTCTGTTCTGGACTTGGGGACTGTAAAACTTGTTCACACATCTTACAAAAACAAGTAGTGATGAAGTCAATCTCTCTTCCACTTTGAGCCATGAGAGATTGACATGCATGTCATTAATGTTAGCTCTCCGTGTACTTTTTAAGGGCCAGCCGTGCTGCCCTGTTCTGAGCCAACTGGAATTTTTCTAAGTCCCTCTGTGGCACCTGACCACACGACTGAACAGTAGTCCAGGTGCGACAAAACTAGGGCCTGTAGGACCTGCCTGGTTGATAGTGTTGTTAAGAAGGCAGAGCAGCGCTTTCTTTATGGACAGACTTCTCCCCTTCTTAGCTAGTGTTGTATCAATATGTTTTGACCATGACAGTTTACAATCCAGGGTTACTCCAAGAAGTTTAGTTACCTCAACTTGCTCAATTTCAACATTATTCATTACGAGATATAGTTGAGCTTTAGAGCGATTAATTTGTTCCAAATACAATGCTTTTAGTTTTGGAAATATTTTGGACATACTTATCCCTTGCCACCCATTCTGAAACAAACTGCCGCTCTTTAAGTGTTGCAGTCATTTCAGTCCCTGTAGTAGCTGACATGTATAGTGTTGAGTCATCCGCATACTTAAGCCAGTGATATGTCGTTAGTGTCACACCCTGGCCTTAGTTATCTTTGTTTTCATTAGTATTTTAGTTAGGTCAGGGTGTGACATGGGTTAGTATGTGTTTTTGTATTTGTATAGTGTGGTTAAAGCGTTTCGTGTCGTGTTCATCTTCGTCGTTTAAATAAAAAGAGAAGATGTATTCATATCCCGCTGCGCCTTGGTCCTCATTCTCTCCAGTACACGATCGTGACAGAATTACCCACCTTCGGACCAAGCAGCGGAAAACAACGCAACAGCAGCGATGTCAAGACTCCTGGACGTGGGAGGAAATTCTAGACGGGAGAGGACCCTGGTCACAGCCAGGGGAATATCACTGCCCCAAGGCAGAGATGGAGGCAGCAAGGCGACACGGGAGGAAGCCCAAGAGACAGCACAAAAAAAAATTTGGAGGGGGGCACTTGGAGCAGTCGGCGAAGTTGAGGGGTGAGTCTGAGAGGGTCGAGGAGTTATTGGACAGATTGGAGGAGAGTGAACGAAGGGGACATTCGAAGAGTTGTTGAAGAAATTGGAGGAGAGTGAAGAGAGAGAGCTGTTGGTTTGGCAGAGTATGCATGGTATTCTCCCTGAGGAGCGTGTTAGCTGTCCAATGCCACCTGTGTCAGTTCCTCGTACTCAGCCTGAAACTTGTGTTAAAGTTCCGGAAGATTTGATGCCGGCTATACACACCAGGTTTCCAGTACACCTTCACAACCCGGTGTGTCCTGTTCCTACTTTTTGCACTCATCCTGAGATGCATGTCCCCAGCCCTGTACCACTAGTTCCGGCACCAAGCACTAGGTCTAAGGTGCGTCTCCAGAGCCCTTTACGCACTGTTCCTGCTCCCCGCACTAGCTTTGAGGTGCGTGTTTCCAGCCCATTACCACCAGTGCCTACACCACGCATCAAGCTTCCTGGGTGTCTCCAGAGCCCTGTTCCTCCTCCACGTACTAGCCCTGTGGTGCGTGTCTCCAGCACATTACCACCAGTGCCTACACCACGCACCAAGCCTTCTGTGTGTCTCCAGAGTCCTGTACGCACTGTTCCTTCTCCCCGTACTCGCCCTGATGTGCGGGCCCTCAGCCCGGTACCACCAGTACCGGTACCACGCACAAGGCCTATAGTACGCCTTGAGAGTCCAGTGTGCCCTGTTGTTGCTCCCCGCACTAGCCTTGAGATGCGTGTCCCTAGCCCGGTACCACCAGTTCCGACACCACGCACTAGGCCTAAGGTGCGTCTCCAGGGTCCAGTATGCCCTGTTCCTTCTCCCCGCACTAGCCCTGAGATGCGTCGCCCCAGCCCGGTACCACCAGTTCCGGCACCACGCACCAGGCCTACAGTGCGCCGCAGCCGGCCAGAGCTGCCCGTCTGCCAAGCGCCATCTGAGCCATCCGTCTCCCCAGCGCCATCTGAGCCATCCGTCTCCCCAGCGCCATCTGAGCCATCCGTCTCCCCAGCGCCATCTGAGCCATCCGTCTCCCCAGCGCCATCTGAGCCATCCGTCTCCCCAGCGCCATCTGAGCCTTCCGTCTGTCCCGAGCCATTAGAGCCGCCCGTCTGTCCCGAGCCGTCAGAGCCGTTCGTCAGTCAGGAGCCGCTAGAGCCGCCAACCAGACAGGATCTGCCAGAGCCGCCAACCAGACAGGATCTGCCAGAGCCGCCAACCAGACAGGATCTGCCAGAGCCGCCAACCAGACAGGATCTGCCAGAGCCGCCAACCAGACAGGATCTGCCAGAGCCGCCAACCAGACAGGATCTGCCAGAGCCGCCAACCAGACAGGATCTGCCAGATCCGCCAGCCAGCCATGAGCAGCCAGATCCGTCAGCCAGCCATGAGCAGCCAGATCCGTCAGCCAGCCATGAGCAGCCAGATCCGTCAGCCAGCCATGAGCAGCCAGATCCGTCAGCCAGCCATGAGCAGCCAGATCCGTCAGCCAGCCATGAGCAGCCAGATCCGTCAGCCAGCCATGAGCAGCCAGATCCGTCAGCCAGCCATGAGCAGCCAGATCCGTCAGCCAGCCAGGATCCGCCAGATCCGTCAGCCAGCCAGGATCCGCCAGATCCGTCAGCCAGCCAGGATCCGCCAGATCCGTCAGCCAGCCAGGATCCGCCAGATCCGTCAGCCAGCCAGGATCCGCCAGAGCCGTCAGCCAGCCAGGATCCGCCAGAGCCGTCAGCCAGCCAGGATCCGCCAGAGCCGTCCAGCCAGGATCCGCCATTTTGTCCGGTGCTTATCCCGGTGCTGCCCCTTATCCCGGTGCTGCCCCTTATCCCGGTGCTGCCCCTTATCCCGGTGCTGCCCCTTATCCCGGTGCTGCCCCTTATCCCGGTGCTGCCCTTTATCCTGGTGCTGCCCCTTTGTCCGGTGCTGCCCCTTTGTCCGGTGCTGCCCCTTTGTCCGGTGCTGCCCCTTTGTCCGGTGCTGCCCCTTTGTCCGGTGCTGCCCCTTTGTCCGCTGCTGCCCCTTTGTCCGGTGCTGCCCCTTTGTCCGGTGCTGCCCCTTTGTCCGGTGCTGCCCCTTTGTCCGGTGCTGCCCCTTTGTCCGGTGCTGCCCCTTTGTCCGGTGCTGCCCCTTTGTCCGGTGCTGCCCCTTTGTCCGGTGCTGCCCCTTTGTCCGGTGCTGCCCCTTAGTCCGGTGCTGCCCCTGAATCCAGTGGGGTTAAGTTGGAGGGTGGACATTTGGAGGAGGCTACAAAAGCGGGTAGTGACTATGGTGGGGTGGGGACCACGACCAGTACCAGAGCCGCCACCATGGACAGACGCCCACCCAGACCCTCCCATAGACTTTATGCTGGTGCGTCCGGAGTTCGCACCTTAAGGGGGGGATTATGTCACACCCTGGCCTTAGTTATCTTTGTTTTCATTAGTATTTTAGTTAGGTCAGGGTGTGACATGGGTTAGTATGTGTTTTTGTATTTGTATAGTGTGGTTTGTGTGATTGAGTGGGTTTCATAGAGTAGATGGGGTTGTGTTCAGTGTAGGTGTTTAGTATAGTCTATGGTTGAGTGTTGTGTCTAGGTATGTCTATGGTTGCCTGATTGGTTCTCAATCAGAGACAGATGTTGTTCATTTGTCTCTGATTGGGAGCCATATTTTAGGTAGCCATGGGCATCATGTATTTGTGGGTAATTGTCTATGTGGAACGTTTGTAGCCTGTGTGTGTATGTGCACAACGTTATTTAGCTTCACGGTCGTTTGTTGATTTGTATAGTTTGTTAAAGCGTTTCGTGTCGTGTTCATCTTCGTCGTTTAAATAAAAAGAGAAGATGTATTCATATCCCGCTGCGCCTTGGTCCTCATTCTCTCCAGTACACGATCGTGACAGTTAGTAAAGATTGGGGAAAAGTAGTGAGAGTGACTGGTGAGATTGACTAACAAAATGAATGGAGGCCCCCTGGAGTTCCGGGCCCCTGGGCACATGCCTTGTGTGCCCAGTCGGTAATTTGGTGATGATTTGGTGACAATTACTAAAAGATTTAGATATATGGCTAGATTACCTTACCTAGAAATCCCCCCCAAAAATTGCTGACGGGCTAATTGAGTGACTGTGGAAAACTGCTGGTGCACTCCCAAATGTTGAAATTCTACTTTGTGTATTCTACTTTCTCTAAATTTCAACTGTAAATTGAGACCCTGACTTGAGTTCCTGCAAAACATAATTCGAGGGGGGGGGGGATTGGAGGCCCCCTAGCGACTGCAGGTCCCTACGCGCAGCATCTGTCTAGGAAGAGGCGGCTCTGCTTACATCGGTGGCATTGATGTTGTCTTTTGTGCTATAACCAAACCTTGCTTGTCCTTAGGCAAAGGATTTTTGAGAAGCTCTGTTCTAATGGACTGTGTTAAATATGGCCTCCCGTGATATGTTATAATAACAAAGACGATTACTGTATGTCATGTTCTTATGCCACCCACCTCCCACTGACCCTCAGTCTTCCTCTTGCAGTTCATCGACTCTGCAGACCTAGAGGCAAATACACTGCAGGAGGAGCCTGTGAAGTACCACGAGGCCTGGCAGAAACTCTGCAGTGCTGAGTGAGTCTACAGCGAAATACCTACAATGAGTATACGAAACATTAAGAACACCTGCTCTTTCCATGACAGACCGACCAGTTGAAATGCATTATTGATGTCGCTTGTTAAATCCACTTCAAACAGTGTAGATAAAGGGGAGGAGACAGGTGAAGGAAGGATTTTTAAGCCTTGAGACAATTGAGACATGGGTTGTGTGTGTGCGTGTATTGTTGGATTCCGGAGTAAACTTTGAACATTTGTTATACTCGGAGTATAGGAACATTAGTTACACAAGAGACATGAGGGGTGCCATAATGGAGCTTGGGAGGGGCTGAGTGCAGGGAAAACAATTGCATGTGACGGTATTGATAAGGGGAGAAAGCGTTGAAGGCTCATAAGCACTTAGTTCCCTGCTTAGCGAGAATGATGCAATGTTTAGAGATGAGGAGGAGACTCCACCCAATGTGGGGTATGAATACCACCTCGGGGGAAGCCATTTCTTGGTCTGAATAAGGCTGTGTCGACCCTTTGGGAAGAATTAAACTTGGTCAAGCTTCTTTAGTGTCCGTGAGTTATTTACTCAAGAAAATTTGAACCTAACAGAATGAATGGGCAAGACAAAAATATGTAAGTGCCTTTTGAACAGGGTATGGTAGTAGGTGCCTGGCGCACTGGTTTGTGTCAAGAACTGCAACTCTGCTGGGTTTTTCATGCTCCAAAGTTTCCTGTGTGTACCAAGAATGGTCCACCCAGCCAACTTTTTTCTTAACTGTGTTGTTGGTTAAGGGTTTGTAAGTAAGCATTTCACTGTAAGGTCTACACGTGTTGTATTCAGCGTATGTGACAAATACAATTATATTTTATTTGATCCCTGTAGAAAGCTTTCGACACCTTGTAGAGTCCATGCCCTGACGAATTGAGACTATTCTGAGGGCAAGGGGGGGTGCAACTCAATATAATGGCTGCTTGACACCATAAATCCCACAGCATTTACATGAGCATTGTGAATACATTTTTTTTTCTGTGTAATTGTAACCCTAAGCCAAGGGAGCTGTGTTCTCCTGTCAGTGAAGGATCAATGTTGTCTCATACACACAGCGGTGTCTTGGTACCTGGAGGCTTCGGTGTACGGGGGACAGAGGGGAAAATCCAGGCTATCAGCTGGGCCAGGAAAAAGAAAAAGCCATTTTTAGGTAAGATGTATTTAAGCATTAATGAAATACAAATTAATCAACAGTATTTTAATGTATCATGCGTCAGTTTAGCATGTTTTGTTAAATGGAAATGATATTCTGTATGTCACTCTTTATAGTTCCATCAGAAATTCTGATCAGACTAGCTCAGCCTGACTTTCTTTTTTTATTGCACACATTTAATCCCAATTGTCTTTTTGCAGGGGTATGTTTGGGCATGCAGTTGGCAGTGTGTGAATTTGCCCGCAATGTTCTCGGCTGGCAAGGTAATATTTGAATCAGTAATCGTTATATCCTTGAGGTGTATGTTGCGTAATTCCAGAATGTTCATAAGTTAAATGTTCAACTCTCAAACCTTATAATTGAACTGAAATACGTATTATTATTATTTTATAACAGATGCCAACTCTACTGAATTCCAGCCAGAATCCAAACACCCTGTGGTAGGTATGCCATAGTAATCAAGTCCATCTCTGTCACTTCTCACTGAGTTTCGGATCACGAACGTTGTGATATTCTGCTCCTTTTTTGACAGGTGATTGACATGCCAGAACACAACCCTGGGCAGATGGGTGGGACTATGAGGTTGGGGAAGAGGCGGACCATCTTCAAATCCAACACCAGCATTTTGAGTGAGTGCTAAACTTGGCGAAACCACACCGGGTTTGGTGTGTTATAATGGTTGATAATATTCCGTATTTTTTTTTCAGGAAAGCTGTATGGCGATGTCGACTATGTTGACGAGAGGCATCGGCACCGCTTTGAGGTATAAGAGCTGAATCGAGTCGTGACGTGTATATTTGCGTTACATTTTTTAAGTACATTTTACATGACATGTTACTTGAAGACGATCCATTTGACAATCCATTTGCAGATGGAAGTGTTACATGTATTACGTTCTAAGTGTGGATGGGTTGAATTGATGGGAGCTCTCTGTCCTCTTAGGTGAACCCTGAGCTGAAGCACCACTTTGAGGAGAGGGGTTTCCATTTTGTCGGCCAAGATGTAGAGGGAGAGAGGATGGAGGTCATTGAGCTGGATGGTGAGTTAACCGTGGAGACAGTACAGTGTTTTCCACTGTCTGGCTCTTGGAAATGCTATTGTTAAGTAGTGTGTCATCACTTCATAAAGTACTTTCTTGACTGAATTGAACACAAAAAAAATGTAACGCAATTTTTAGGGGTATCGAATGTAATGACAGTTGTAGCTATGCCAACCGAAATGTATATGTCCGTAGTATCCATCTCAAACCGTATCATCTTCCCGCCGGTGTTGTTTCAGATCACGCCTATTTTGTTGGAGTGCAGTACCACCCAGAGTTCACTTCTCGTCCCATCAAGCCCTCGCCCCCCTACTTTGGCCTCCTGCTGGCCGCAGCAGGGAAACTCCAGAGCTACCTACAGAAAGGTTGTCGCCTCTCACCACGGTAAGACCACGCAGATCATTGTAATTTCTCATCATTTCCTTTTACTCCATCAGATGGAGGCAAGCAAGGTGAGCGGCATTTGGGCTGGCGTAAAAGGGGAATGAAAAAAGTTACCCAGCCAGTATTGTATTTTTGTAATGCTATACCTAGTTTAGATCTATGACTTATCATATCACCCTGAAAAATTATTATGGATGTATATAACTCTGTCCCTTGTGTTACAGAGACACATACAGTGACCGTAGCGACAGCAGCTCTCCAGACTCTGAGATCGCTGAACTGAAGTTCTAGGAGTTACCAGTTACATGCACCTGTTACTCTGTTGATGCTGGTACTACTGTTACAGCTCACCTCACCTGTTTGAACTCAATACAGCAGCCTCCGCTCATCTACCTGCAAATAAATACCTTTTTCTGTCACTCAACGGAAGGTCTCATTACTGAGAAAAGTAGCTCTCTGAAATGATGCGGGAAACTAAAATGGCTAGATTTTGGACTATTTTTAAGCAATTGAATTGAACAATTGAATGCAACATATCGGCATTACTATGCCCCCCTTTTTAAATGGTATTCTTCAAAGTGTAACTTTGGCCAAGAACACTAAGAAACAACAGTGTGAATACAGTTTGATAATATGTAAATGTAGTAAGAGATGTATGTGCTTGTCAATTTCCCTCAGAAAAAAACACCCAGCCAGGTGTTATTGAACAAAACAGTGATGCACTAATGAATGGAAGATGAAAATAAAAGATCGGCACTATTTCAATATCATCCTTCACATTTTTTTTTATAACAGAAAAAAAAACTTGAATTTATTTAACTTTTATAATTGTTTGAGAGTGATATTCTGTGACCCTGAATAGACCACCCTTTTCAGTGTGCACCAGTCCCTCTTGTTTCCAATGACAATCCTTACAGCTGAACGTGCAGGTTCCTGTATTGACTTGAGAGTCATCGATTTGACAACCTATTAAATAAAGCTCAGTTTACATATCCTGAGCTATTAAAATCCCATGTAGCCCCTCCGTGTGAGTCCTCGGAGAGTTTAGGTTGTATTGTTGTCCACTTCCCTTTTTCAGAGGCTCAACTGTACCCATATACTGGGCTATGGGGGAGGTTACAATTCAATGTAAGTTTCCTGACAACTTGATATAAAATTAGTGCTTGCAACCCATGTCATATTCTTATTTAGTGAAACATAGTGTCAAATAGTGATAACAGGAAATACATGATTCAGGGCAGCATGCACCCTTTCCCTTCAGAGAGCTGCAACTCCCCTTTTCTCTCTTTCCATCTGCACACCCCTCCCTTTCCATTGGAGAGCCCTCCCTCTCACACTCGTGCACCTCTCCCTTTGTCAAGTATCAAGTTTAAACAGGCAAACTTTGGAAGTCCCCACCCCTACCAAACACTCATACACACATGCACATGCTTGTACAATATCAGTCAAGATCTACATGAAGGAGGACGGCAGCATAACAACTTAAGAACTCTGGGATGGACATTCTTACACAGGTGCTTTCACTGAGGATTTGAGGAGCAAGCACACACACTGAACCAAACACTTTCGCAGCAGGGGATCAACAATGTAAGGGTGTTTCCTGGCTGCTGACACTACGGACAGAGACTGTTCTATGTGGGAGCCGTGAGAAGTGCGTCTCGCACTATTTCTCCTCAGAGGGAGCGTCGAGGAACCAGCTCCAGCTTGTCAAAACCCTATCAGCCTCTGGCTTCCTGTGGGGAATCCCTCCATATCTCCCTCCATCTGCCCTATCCCTCTCTACAGTCCCCAGCAGCTGCTATGGACCTGACTCTGTGGCAGTACCAGTTCAGGATCATCATGTTAGGGGACTCGACAGTGGGCAAGTCGTCCCTGCTGAAGCGTTACACGGAGGAGATGTTTCTGGACTGCGTCAACCAGACGGTAGGGGTGGACTTCTACGTGCACTTCCTGGAAGTGGAGCCTGGCGTTAGGGTCAAACTGCAGTTCTGGGACACAGCAGGCCAGGAGAGGTTCAGGTAAAGAACAGTACTGTGATGTATTACCACAACAACACATTCATTCAGCCTACAACATCACTCCGTTCTCTAATGTTTGCTATTCATTTACTAATCCACCACCCTGCTACTTTTCTGACTTGAGGGACCTGCTTTCTACTCCATGGCATAAATCCTGTAAATACATGATTACCATAGACCCAAGCCACTGCCTATTCACCCCACTATCATCCAGAAGGTGAGGTCAGTACAGGTGCATCAAAGCTGGGACCATCCGACTGAAAAACAGCCATCACTAGCACATTAGAGGTTGCTGCCTATAGGCATAGACTAGGAATCCCTGCCCACTTTAAGGAATGAAACACTATAGTCACTTTAATAATGTTTACATATCTGGCATTACTCATCTCATATGTATATACTGTATTCTATATTCTACGGTATCTTAGTCACTTAATGTTTACATATCTGGCATTACTCATCTCATATGTATATACTATTTTTCTATACTATTCTACTGTATCTTAGTCTGTTCCGCTCTGACATCGATCGTCCATATATGTATATAGTCTAAATTCATTTCTACTTAGATTTGTGTGTATTGGCTATATGTTGTGTAATTTGTTAGATATTACTGCACTGTCAGAGCTAGAAGCACAAGCATTTCGCTACACCTGCAATAACATCTGCTAATCACGTGTATGTGACCAATACAATTTGATTTGATTTTAATGCTATGATCTGCACCAACTGGGTATTTTACAGAGGCTTAGGGGGATAGGATTGTTCCCATAAAAGGACAATTCTTACTAGTAAGAACTAACCATATTGACAACAGGAAATACAAGGCTTGCCTTGATATGGGGCAGAATGCACCCTTCCCTTCAGAGAGATGCAACTTCCCCTCTCTATTTCCCTTCTCTGCACACCGCTACAATGTTCATGCAAATGCAATACCCTGATAAAGTACCTGCTCTTTGATTTGGGTATTTTCCACAATAGGAGTATTCATCAGTCTTTGTCTAAAGGAAAATCCAACAAATACAATATAACCTATATGGGAGTAAGGTGCATCAGACCCGCCCTCCTTACAGAATGTAATGAACACCGGGTAGACACCCGTCTGCAGATACTGTAGATATGTAGGTAGGTTGCTGTATTCAATATGAATAAAATATTCACATCTGCTCTATTTCGTATTTCTAACTTTAATGCTATGAACATTCCAGCCCGGGTTAGGTCAATTCCAATTTCATTTGAAATGTTTAATTCAATTTGAGTCTTCACATTATGGCATTGGAATTTAATTGGAATTAGAATTCCGTTGGAATTGTAAATTGGAATTGAATAGTCTCTGAATTCAAAGGCTGACCTGGAAATTTAATTGAATGACATTTACAGGGAGTGAATTGAATTAGATTTGAATTTGTGGAATTAACTCAAACTGAATATGACCAAGATTGTGCTCACATGTGTTCTGATCATCCATCCAATCTTCTGTGACTCACCACAGCCAAACAAAATATTCCCTGTGAATCAATGGTTAGGAGTTTCTTTTAACTGTCACATACTTGCACATTTGACCGTAGTGCAAGCATTCCTTATAGTCTGGTTTATCATTATCTGTCTCCCTCTCTACCCCATGAGTTGATATTCAGTGTTGGGAAGTAATGAACTACATATAGTTCATCTAGGAATTTAACTACATTTTGCTGTAGTTTGGTGGCAGTTGAACTACATAAAAACCTTGGTAGTGTTTTCAATAGTTAACTTTTTTGTTGTTGCTATTTTAGAAGTGTAGCTAACTACACAATACTTTTTGGCAAAAATAAATATGGGTGAAGTAGGTAAGAATTGTCTTTTTGGCATCATACCTGCCTAATTGTCACTCGAAACAGTTTTTGTGTTTAATAGGCCAAGTTACACATTCTGTTAAAAGCCCAAAGCAGACGTTTTTATATCAATATCAAATACTTCTGTGTAACAATTAAGTATCTTACTGTAATAGACAGTAAGATAATTAAAAAATAGCTTTTTAGCAAAAAAACAGAAAACTAGCTGTTATTGGCAAATTTACTGCATGGTGATGTCACCATTGAAAGCCAAAACCCCCACTCATGCAAACCTGATGATTAGATGGTCCTGTGTAGATTGTATTTTCAACCAGCAGCTATCAGGAAATAACACTGATCGACTTTTACAGTTAGTTTCATCAGCTGGAAAAACTGAATTTTGGGACTGGGACTCAATGGATGTGATAATTTTTACTTTTTCAAAGTAACTTTAGTTAAATCAATTATATTTTTCTTAAGGGTAGCTTTAGTGAAGCTTAATTTCTTCCAGTGTGAAGTAATCGATAGCTTGGTAAACTATATTTTTAGAGTAGCTTCCCCAACACTGTTGATATTATTCAGTGACGAAAAGGAAGCTGAAGATTTCATTTATTTCCATTTGCAAGAGTGAGAGAAACAATCTGCTTAATCCTCTCTGTGGGGGGGGGTGTACAACGGTAGACCCCTTAAGGCATTCCATTTGCATAATTCAAAACCCGTCCCTCTGTAAAAAACCTGGCCCATGTTACATATGGTGGTAGTTTTTGCCTCGTTACACATGGTGGTAGATTTTGCCTCGTTTTTTTGGCTTGCTCCTCAAGAAATGCTGGCGGCCATGACAGAAGACAAATGTGAGTTGGCTTGGGGGTGTGGTTGATGTGGGTGTTAATTGGGTGTGTCCTTGCAACCACCAAGACACACCCATCTATCAGTACCTTGCCCTCAGCTGTTTCCCCCCACTCAAAGTTGATCAATAACTACAGGCAGATGTCTGGTGAGATGCCGGAGGAAACTTTGAATAGGTCAATAGCCTACCGAGAAATATGAGAATAATGCAATTGCTGAATTTATGTAGATATTCTAAACTAAGTGTTTTGATAACTTGCAAATGTAGTAACAGGTCCATGTAGAATAAACAAGCCTTCACATAATACCATAGAATCAGTGTTCTGCTAATATAACAATGTTCACCTTTCATCACTCTTTGTCATTCCCAGCAGATACAGATACTGTGCCTATCAACATTTTGTCTGGTGGTAATGGGGCTACCTTGGTAAACATGTCAGAGTGGTCATACCTTCCTATATGGTGTCCTGTATACACCAGGAGATACCTGATCCTGGTGCAGAATACACTGGGCTTCTCCCTCCCCATATTGTCTGATACTATTCAATTCAACAATAAAAAAAGACAACGAGTAAAAGTTGTCTAGTAAAATGTTCATGCTGTGTCAGGTATCAAGCCTGTCTGTCATTCATATTGCAAGTATCCATGAGCTGGCTCCATACATGTTTCTGTGAACACATACACACATAGTCACCAATGGAAGTTAGGATAGGTAATAGGTAACAAACAGGTACTACTGTGCATTCGGAAAGTATTCAGACCCCTTGACTTTTTCCACATTTTATGTTACAGCCTTATTTTAAAATGGACTAAATACATGTTTTTCTTCATCAATCTGCAGACAATACCCCATAATGACAAAGCGAAAACATGTTTTTTGAATTACCTTATTTAAATAACTATTCAGACCCTTTGATATGAGACTCGAAATTGAGCTCAGGTGCATCCTGTTTCCATTGATCATTTGACCACAGGCCACACTGAGTAATCCGGGGGAGAAGGGCCTTGGTCAGGGAGGTGACCAAGAACCGGATGGTCACTCTGACAGAGCTCCAGAGTTCCTCTGTGGAGATGAGAGAACCTTTGAGAAGGACAACCATCTCTGCAGCACTCCATCAATCAGGCCTTCATGGTAGAGTGGCCAGACGGAAGCCACTCAGCGGCAGGGAATGGGAGACTAGTCAGGATAGAGGGAAAGATGAACGGAGCAAAATACAGGGAGATCCTAGATGAAAACCTGCTCCAGAGTGATCAGGATCTCCGACTGGGTCGAAGGTTCACCTTCCAACAGGACAATGACACAGCCAAGACAACGTAAGAGTGGCTTCGGGACAAGTCTCTGAATGTCCTTGAGTGACCCAGCCAGACTTGAACCCGATCTAACATCTCTGGAGACTGTGCAGCGACGCTCCCCATCCAACCTGACAGAACTTGAGAGGATCTGCAGAGAAGAATGGGATAAACTCCCCAAATACAGGTGTGCCTAGCTTGTACCCAACAAGACTTGAGGCTGTAATCGCTGAAAAAGGTGCTTCAACAAAGAACTGAGTAAAGGGTCTGAGTACTTACAGTGGGGCAAAAAAGTATTTAGTCAGCCACCAATTGTGCAAGTTCTCCCACTTAAAAAGATGAGAGAGGCCTGTAATTTTCATCATAGGTACACTTCAACTATGACAGACAAAATGAGTAAAAAAAATCCAGAAAATCACATTGTAGGATTTTTTATGAATTTATTTGCAAATTATGGTGGGAAATAAGTATTTGGTCAATAACAAAAGTTTATCTCAATACTTTGTTATATACCCTTTGTTGGCAATGACAGAGGTCAAACGTTTTCTGTAAGTCTTCACAAGGTTTTCACACACTGTTGCTGGTATTTTGGCCCATCCCTCCATGCAGATCTCCTCTAGAGCAGTGATGTTTTGGGGCTGTTGCTGGGCAACACGGACTTTCAACTCCCTCCAAAGATTTTCTATGGGGTTGAGATCTGGAGACTGGCTAGGCCACTCCAGGACCTTGAAATGCTTCTTACGAAGCCACTCCTTCGTTGCCCGGGCGGTGTGTTTGGGATCATTGTCATGCTGAAAGACCCAGCCACGTTTCATCTTCAATGCCCTTGCTGATGGAAGGAGGTTTTCACTCAAAATCTCACGATACATGGCCCCATTCATTCTTTCCTTTACACGGATCAGTCGTCCTGGTCCCTTTGCAGAAAAACAGCCCCAAAGCATGATGTTTCCACCCCCATGCTTCACAGTAGGTATGGTGTTCTTTGGATGCAACTCAGCATTCTTTGTCCTCCAAACACGACGAGTTGAGTTTTTACCAAAAAGTTCTATTTTGGTTTCATCTGACCATATGACATTCTCCCAATCTTCTTCTGGATCATCCAAATGCTCTCTAGCAAACTTCAGACGGGCCTGGACATGTACTGGCTTAAGCAGGGGGACACTGGCACTGCGGGATTTGAGTCCCTGGCGGCGTAGTGTGTTACTGATGGTAGGCTTTGTTACTTTGGTCCCAGCTCTCTGCAGGTCATTCACTAGGTCCCCCCGTGTGGTTCTGGGATTTTTGCTCACCGTTCTTGTGATCATTTTGACTCCACGGGGTGAGATCTTGCGTGGAGCCCCAGATCGAGGGAGATTATCAGTGGTCTTGTATGTCTTCCATTTCCTAATAATTGCTCCCACAGTTGATTTCTTCAAACCAAGCTGCTTACATATTGCAGATTCAGTCTTCCCAGCCTGGTGCAGGTCTACAATTTTGTTTCTGGTGTCCTTTGACAGCTCTTTGGTCTTGGCCATAGTGGAGTTTGGAGTGTGACTGTTTGAGGTTGTGGACAGGGGTCTTTTATACTGATAACAAGTTCAAACAGGTGCCATTAATACAGGTAACGAGTGGAGGACAGAGGAGCCTCTTAAAGAAGAAGTTACAGGTCTGTGAGAGCCAGAAATCCTGCTTGTTTGTAGGTGACCAAATACTTATTTTCCACCATAATTTGCAAATAAATTCATAAAAAATCCTACAATGTGATTTTCAGGATTTTTTTTCTTCTCATTTTGTCTGTCATAGTTGAAGTGTACCTATGATGAAAATTACAGGCCTCTCTCATCTTTTTAAGTGGGAGAACTTGCACAATTGGTGGCTGACTAAATACTTTTTTGCCCCACTGTATGTAAATGTGATATTTTTACATTTGCAAACATTTCTAAAAACCTTATTTTGCCTTGTCATTATGGGGTATTGTGTGTAGATTGATGAGGAAAAACAATTGAATCAGTTTTAGAATAAGGCTGTAACGTAAGAAAATGTGGGAAAAGTCGAGGGGTCTGAATACTTTCCAATGCACTGTATAACCAAGTTTCCATCCAAACTTTTTATGCGAGTAAAATACAAAAAATGCTACGACAGTGCTACCAAGGAGCACGAGTACAGGACATCACAAAGCTTCTATCGACTGTTTTACGACAGATGCCGGGAGCTGACACTGCCGTAGTCCATGTGGGGTCAAACTACATCAGGAGGGCTAGCTCAGAACATCTGAACATGGATTTTAAAGAACTGATTTTAGCATTAAAAGACTCGCCAAAAAAACGGCCAATCATTTCAGGTTAATTTCAGGTCCAGTACCATCGTTGGGTGGGAAAGATTCAGCAGGCTACTGGCATTATACATCTGGCTAAAAGATTATTGTAGCTCTGCTGGAGTCACTTTTATAGATAACTTTGACACCTTCTGGAAACAGAAAATATTCTACAGGAATGATGGAGTCCATCGAAATCATCTTGGCTCTTGGACTCTGTCCATGTATTTCAAGGCTAAGTTGAAATAACGACTTATTAATGACACAAGACCAGCTCAGTTAATCCCTACCATTGTGACAATGAGTCGTCATAATGCTGCATCAAATGTACATTATCCTAGGGTTGTTGGCAGACACAATGTAAGTAACTTAATGTATGTCCCCCTAATTGCCCTGAATACCTCTGTTGATCCTACAGCTATTGTATGCAGTAATCATGAGCCTATGAACCAGAGTTACACTGTTAACACTGAGGCGGTGTGCCCTAGTAAGAAGACCACTTTGTGCAGCTCACCCTGCACTATCAGCTCCAATATAAGTAACACGAGCAAGTCTACTTCTGATAAGTTTCCCAGTAAAGCATTAAAAACAATCAAGATAAAATAGCCCATATTAACATGCAGCCTGAGAAACAAGGTCCATGAAGTCAATAACTTGCTTGTAACAGATGACATTCATATTATATCTCTGAAACTCACTTCGATAATGCCTTTGATGATACAGTGGTAGCAATACATGGTTATAACATTTACCGAACAGACAGAAATGCCAACGGGGGCGGTGTTTGCGGTCTATATAAAGCACCACATTCCTGTAAAGCTTAGAGACGATCTAATGTTAAATACTGATAAAGTACACGTTCATCTGCCTCACCTAAAGCCCATTATTGTGGGAAGCTGCTATAGACCAACAAGTGCTAACAGTCAGTATCTAGATAATATGCTTGATAATGTATGTGATATCAACAGAGAAGTATATTTTCTGGGTTTAAATATTTAAGATTTAAATATTGACTGGCTCTCAACAGCTGCCCACTGAAAAAAAAACTTCAAACTGTAACCAGTGCCTGCAACCTGGTTCAGGTTGTTAGTCAACCTACCAGGGTATTTACAAACAGCACAGGAATGAAATCATCAACATGTATTTATCACATCTTTACTAATGCTGCAGAAATTTGCTTTAAATCAGTATCCAAATCCATAGGATGTAGTGATCATAATATAATAGCCATATCTAGGAAAACCAAAGTCCCAAAGGCTGGGCCTAATATAGTGTATAAGAGGTCATACAATAAGTTTTGTAATGATTCATATGTTGATGATATAAAGAATAATTGCTGGTCTGTGGTTTGTATTGAGGAGCAACCAGAGGCCGCACTTGACACATTTATGAAATTGCTTATTCCGGTTACTAATAAGCATGCACCCATTAAGGAAATGCCTGTACAAACAGTTAAATCCCTGTGGATTGATGAGGAATTAAGAAATTGTATGGTTGAGAGGGATGAGGCAAAAGGTATGGCAAATATATCTGGCAGCCCAACTGATTGGCAAATGTATTGCAAATCATGTGACTAAGCTAAATAAAAACTAAAATAAAATACACTATGAAACAAAGATAAATTATATAAAGAATGATAGTAAAAAGCTTTGGAGCACCTTAAATGACATTTTGGGGAAAAAAGACAAAAAGCCAACTCAACCATTATTCATTGAATCAGATGGCTCATTTATTACAAAACCCACTGATATGGCCAACTACTTTAATGACTTTTTCATTGGCAAGACAAGCAAACTTAGGGATGACATGTCAGCAACACACGCTGACACTACACATCCAAGTATATCTGACCAAATTATGAAAGAGAAGAATTGTACTTTTGAATTCCATAAAGTCAGTGTGGAAGAGGTGAAAAAATGATTGCTGTCTATCAACAATGACAAGCCACCGGGGTCTGATAATCTGGATGGAAAATGACTGAGGATAATAGTGGACGATATTGCCACTCCTATTTGCCACATCTTAAATTTAAGCCTTCTAGAAAGTGTGTGCCCTCAGGCCTAGAGGGAAGCTGAAGTCATTCCGCTACCCAAGAATAGTAAAGCCCCCTTTACTGGCTCAAATAGCCGACCAATCAGCCTGTTACCAACCCTTGTGTTCGACCAGATACAATGCTATTTCACAGTAAACAAATTGACAACAGACTTTCAGCACGCATATAGGGAAGGACACTCAACAAGCACAGCACTGACACAAATGACTGATGATTGGCTGAGATAAATTTATGATACAAATTATTGTGGGGGCTGTCTTGTTAGACTTCAGTGCAACTTTTCACATTATCGATCATAGTCTACTGCTGGAAAAATGTATGTGTTATGGATTTACACCCCCTGCTATAATATGGATAAAGAATGACTTGTCTAACAGAACATGGAGGGTGTTCTTTAATGGAAGCCACTCAAACATAATCCAGGTAGAAGCAAGAATTCCCAGGGTAGCTGTTTAGGCCCCTTGCTTTTTTCAATCTTTACTAACGACATGTCACTGGCTTTGACTAAGGCCAGTGTGTCTATGTATGCGGATGACTCAACACTATACACATCAGCTACTACAGCGACTGAAATGACTACAACACTTAACAAAGAGTGGCAGTTAGTTTCGGAATGGGTAGCAAGGAAGGAGTTATTCCTAAATATTTCCTAAACTAAAAGTATTGTATTTGGGACAAATCATTCACTAAACCCTAAACCTCAACTACACCTAGTAATGAATAATGTGGAAATTGACCAAGTTTAGGTGACTAAACTGCTTTGAGTAACTCTGGATTGTAATCTGTCATGGTCAAAACATATTGATACAACAGTAGCTAAAATGGGGAGAAGTATGTCTATAATAAGGCACTGCTCTGCATTCTTAACAACACTATCAACAAAGCAGGTCCTACAGGCCCTGGTTTTGTCGCACCTAGACTACTGTTCAGTAGTGTGGTCAGGTGCCACAAAGAGGGACTTGGGAAAATTGCAGTTGGCTCAGAACAGGGCAGCACGTCTGGCCCTTAAAAGTACACGGAGAGCTAACATTAATGACATGCATATCAATCTCTCATGGCTCAAAGTGGAAGAGCGATTGACTTCCTCATTACTTGTTTTTGTAAGAGGTGTTGACAAGCTGAATGTGCCGAGCTGTCTGTTTAAAATACAAGCACACAGCTCAGACACCCATGCATACCCCACAAGACATGCCACTAGAGGTCTCCTCACAGTCCCCAAGTCCAGAGCAGACTATGGGAGGCGCACATCACTACATAGAACCATGACTACATGGAACTCTATTCCACTTCAGGTAACTGATCCAGGCTGTATCACAACCCGGCCTTGATTTGGAGTCACATAGGGCGGTGAACAATTGGCCCAGCATTGCCCGGGTTTGGCCGGTGCAGGCCGTCATTGTAAAAAATAATTTGTTCTTACATGACTTGCCTAGTAAAACAAAGGTTACATTTAAAAAATGTAAAACTGATGCAAGCAGTAGAATCAGATTTTAAAAAACAGGTAAAACTACACCTTATGGAACAGCAGGGACTGTGAAGCAACACAAACACAAGCACAGACACATGCATACACACACACGATAACATACGCACTATAGACACATGTACACATGGATTTTGCATTGTAGATATGTGGTAGTGGAGTATGGCCCTGAGGGCACACACTTAGTGTGTTGGGAATTCTGCAATGAATATATTGTAATGTTTTTAAAATGGTGTAACTGCCTTCATTTTGCCGGACCCCAGGAAGACTGCCTTGGTAGCATTACTGCATTCACCTTTCTATTTCACTTCAGATATCTGGCTAGCGATTATAGTGATAATGCTAGCGATGATAGTGATAATGATTATCAAAATATACATAACCAGCAGTCTATGGTCTAGCTATCAGTACACTCACCACCTATTCAGCGTGATAGGGTCCTTCGGCAGGGCATGCTGGCACTTTTGCAGGGCATGCATAGTTGGTCAATCCATATAGGGCTTTTCGGTATCAAATGGCTGTAATCCTATGAACACGTTGGGGGTGATGTAACAACAGAGGCCTATTCAATGGGGGGGTTCATTTATCTGCCCCGGATTACCCTGGTAGGAGGAGTTTGAACAGGGTGAAAAGCTGTGGAACTGTGCTGCCTCCCAGGTGTGAGCCAGGTGCCCCGCTCTGGTAAATGGTGAAGTCGGCTCAAAACAAAAGTGAAGTAATCAATCACGTTGAGTGATTAAGTAGGATCCTCTGTTTTCACAAGCGAAAGTGATTGCTTTTTATAAAGATGCTGGTAACACTTGACACTCAGCATCATAACATGTTATGACACAGTCATAACCATGACATAATATGTCATAACAGCTCACATAACTTGTTATAACCGGTCATAATATGGTCATAACACTGTCATGACACATGTATTTAGATCTGTTGTGACATACAGTATATTGTGTTATTTTATGGCTGGTTTTGAGCGAGAGTTTCAAAACCCACAAAACCTACCACACACGGCAAAACATTCTATTACACCATAAACAAGTAGGCTATGTTATATAACATTTTCTGAAATTGACCATATTGAATTATCATTGTAATTGTGCACACATTGATGTCAGACATGTACCTACCCCAATGCTTGTTTTCTGATGACTGGGATGAATGCAGGAGCAGATTTCAGGAGCAGGGCAAGACACCCTCTTTTTGACTGATGACTAACATAAGGGCATGTACGTGATAGGGCTGTCTGGCTTATATGATTATGATGGTCATAATGCTTCTTGACAGTGCCATAAAGTGTATTTTCTTAGTCCAATTGAAGTGACACAGGATGGTCATAATGCTTTATGATGTGTGAAAGTGTATTTTCTACAAGTTATGTAAAATATGATGGGACAAAAACATGACTGTAAAGAATTCATTACAATAACAATTAAGAAACAAACTTTCAAACGCAAGGAAACTTCTTGGTAGGGAAAAAAACATTTGAATAAATGTGGGTTTTAACACTCTTATGTAGGTTTCATAACCAGCCATAAAATAACTTAATATATATCACAACAGGTGTAAATATATGAGTCATGACAGTGTTATGACCATGTTATGACAAGTAATGTCAGCTGTTTTGACATATGATAGGGTTATGACCGTGTTATGGAACCGGGTTTCAAGTAAAGTGTTACCAAAATGCTTTATCTGCCTTCCCAATGAAAACTAGTTTGAAAATTCAAAACTTTATTTTATGGAAAAGAGATGCTGTATGTTTCTGGACGATGCACCTAGCTGCCTTGTTGACAACATGACCGAGCAGCGCAGATTACTGTCTTGAGAAGGGCGCTCCTCCCCGCTTTTGCCCAATGACATGACGGGCCATTGCCCTATTCAACCAGAAAACATTAATGGAAGCCTCTCTAATGCAAATTTGGTTGAGTGTGGTGTACTGCAGGGCAGCCGGCTTGGACCATTATTGTTTTCTGTGTTTACTAATGACCTTCCACTGACCTGGAATAATATCCTCCTAGAGTCTGTTGACGCACCGGTGCGTCAATCTAAGTAACGTAATAAAAAAAATCCCATCAAAATCCTTCACTTTAACCTAGAGGTATCTGTTTTTTGCATGGGCTGCGTCTCGATCCACCGCATCCGCCTATGACGGCCTTCCGCATCAGCCGATCTACAGCAGTGTTTGTCAGATCATGAGACAACCCAAAAATCGGTCTTCTCACGAAAGCGTCTGTGGCATCCAACACTAATATGACCATGCTATGGAAAGATGAGACTCTCACAAACACAATGGTGGTCTCCGTTTTGTACTACGACCTCCTCGAGTGTAACAGGACTCATTTGAAGGTAACCGGTACTGGTTTTAAAAAATGAATGTGAGTATGGAGGTAGTTTAGACTCAGCACTATACACGTCGGCAGCAACAGTAAATTAAATAACTGACACCCTTAACATAGAGCTGCAGTCCATTTTAGAAAGGGTAACTAGCAATAGGCTGGTGTTAAATATCTCAAAAACTAAAAGCATAATTTTTGGGACAAAACATTCACTCAACCCTAAACCTCATCTGGATCTATTGTTGACTAATGCGGCTATTGAGCAAGTTGAAGAGACTAAAACGCTGGCTGTCACCCTAGATAGCAAGTTATCGTGGTCAAAACATATAAACTCAATGGTTACTAAAATGGGATGAGGTCTGTCCATAAGGCTTTCTTGATATCTCAGTCAACCAGACTCAGGCTCTAGTTTTGTTGCACCTGGTCTACTGTCCAATTGTGTGGTCAGGTGCAGCAAAGAAAGACATAGGCGAGTTGCAGTTGGTCCAAATCAGAGCAGCACATATTTCTCATGCATGTCATTGTGGTCCTGTATGGCTCAGTTGGTGGAGTATGGCTCTTGCACCGCCAGCGTTGTGGGTTCGATTTCCGGGGCAACCCATACGGAAAATGTATGCACGCATGACTGCAATTTGCGTCTGCTAAATGGAATATGTATTAGTATATATTATATACACTAGATGACCAAAAGTATGTGGACACCTGCTCGTGGAACATCT
Organism: Salvelinus alpinus; assembly: GCF_045679555.1. Classification (NCBI taxonomy): domain Eukaryota; kingdom Metazoa; phylum Chordata; class Actinopteri; order Salmoniformes; family Salmonidae; genus Salvelinus; species Salvelinus alpinus. Next base: position 23,707,288 of record NC_092120.1, read on the forward strand.
CATTCCAAAAGCATGGGTATTGATATGGAGTTGGTCCCCCCTTTGCTGCTATAATAGCCTCCTTTTTTCTGGGAAGGCTTTCCACTAGATGTTGGAATATTGCTGCGGGGACTTGCTTCCATTCAGCCACTAGTGCATTAGTGAGGTCGGGCACTAATGTTGGGTGATTAGGCATGGCTCGCAGTCGGCGTTCCAATTCATCCCAAAGGTGTTCGATGTTGTTGAGGTCAGGGCTCTGTGCAGGCCAGTCAAGTTCTTCCACACCAATCTCAAAAAAACATTTTTGTATGGACTTTGCTTTGTGCACGGGGGCATTGTCATGCTGAAACAGGAAAGGGCCTTCCCCAAACTGTTGTCACAAAGTTGGAAGCACAGAATCGTCTAGAATGTCATTGTATGCTGTAGTGTTAAGATTTCCCTTCCCTGGAACTAAGGAGCCTAGCCCGAACCATGAGAGACAGCCCAGACCATTATTCCTTCTCCACCAAACTTTACAGTTGGCACTATGCATTGGGGCAGGTAGCTTTCTACTAGCATCTGCCAAACCCAGAAATGTCAGTCGGACTGCCAGATGGTGAAGCATGATTCATCTCTCCAGAGAACGCATTTCCACTGCTCCAGAGTCCAATGGCGGCAAGCTTTACACCACTCCAGCCGACGCTTGGCATTGCGCACGGTGATCTTAGGCTTGTGTGCGGCTGCTCGGCCATGGAAACCCATTTCATGAAGCTCCCGCCAAAAGGTTATTGTGCTGATGTTGCTTCCAGAGGTAGTTTGGAACTCAGTAGTGAGTGTTGCATCCGAGGACAGCAGTTTTTTACGCGCTACGCACTTCAGCACTTGGCGGTCCCGTTCTGTGAGCTTGTGTGGCCTACCACTTCGCGGCCAAGCCGTTGTTGCTCCTGGACGTTTCCACTTCACAATAACAGAACTTACAGTTGACCGGGGCAGAAGTTTTACTAACTGACTTGTTGGAAAGGTGGCATCCTATGACGGTGTCACGTTGAACGTCATTGAGCTCTTCCGTAAGGCCTTTCTACTGCCAATGTTTGTCTATGGAGATTGCATGGCTGTGTGCTTGATTTTATACACCTGTCAGCAACGGGTGTGGCTGAAATAGCCGAATCCACTAATTTGAAGGGGTGTCCACATACTTTTGTATAAATGGGGTAAATTCGGGTTCCTGAGTTGCGCAACGGTCTAAGGCACTACATCTCAGTGCTAGAGGCATCACTACAGACACCCTGGTTTGAATCCAGGCAGTTTCACAATGGGCCGTGATTGGGAGTCCCATAGGGCGGCGCACAATTGGTGCAGCGTCTTCCAGGGTTGGCCGGAGTAGGTTGTTAATGTAAATAAGAATTTGTTCTTAACTGACTTGCTTAGTTAAATAAAAGTTAAAAAGAAAATATATATAATATCAATCTCTTCTGGCTCAAAGTTGAGGAGATATTGACTGCATCACTATTTGTCACAGTTCAGACATTCATTGGTATTACACAAGAGATGCAAACAGAGGTCTCTTCTAGAGGTCGACCAATTATGATTTTTCAACGGGTGATACCGATTTATTGGAGGACCAAAAAAAGCCGATACTGATTCATTGGCCGATTTTTATATATATATACAGTTGAAGTCGGAAGTTTACATACACTTAGGTTGGAGTCATTAAAACTCGCCTTTTCAACCATTCCACAAATGTATTGTTAACAAACTATAGTTTTGGCAAGTCGGTTAGAAAATCTACTTTGTGCATGACACAAGTCATTTTTCCAACAATTGTTTACAGACAGATTATTTCACTTATAATTCACTGTATCACCATTCCAGTGGGTCAGAAGTTTACATACACTAAGTTGACTGTGCCTTTAAACAGCTTAGGAAAATTTCAGAAAATTTTCTTTAGAAGCTTCTAATTTACATAATTTGAGTCAATTGGAGGTGTACCTGTGGATGTATTTCAAGGCCTACCTTCAAACTCAGTGCCTCTTTGCTTGACATCATGGGAAAATCAAAAGAAATCAGAAATGTTGTTTGACCTCGACAAGTCTGGTTCATCCTTGGGAGCAATTTCTAAACGCCTGAAGGTACCACGTTCATCTGTGTAAACAATAGTACGCAAGTATTAACACCATGGGACCACACAGCCGTCATACCGCTCAGGAAGGAGACGCATTATGTCTCCTAGAGATGAACATACTTTGGTGCGAAAAGTGCAAATCAATCACAGAACAACAGCAAAGGACCTTGTGAAGATGCTGGAGGAAACAGTTACAAAAGTATCTATATCCACAGTAAAACGAGTCCTATATCGACATAACCTGAAAGGCCGCTCAGAAAGGAAGAAGCCACTGCTCCAAAACCGCCATAAAAAAGCAAGACTACGGTTTGCAACTACACATGGGGACAAAGATCGTACTCTTTGGAGAAATGTCCTCTGGTCTGATGAAACAAAAATAGGACTGTTTGGCCATAATGACCACCGTTATGTTTGGAGGAAAAACTCCTGGACTTGCAAGGCTTGCAAGCCGAAGAACACCATCCCAAACGTGAAGCACGGGGGTGGCAGTATCATGTTGTGGGGGTGCTTTGCTGCAGGAGGGACTGGTGCACTTCACAAAATAGATGGCATTATGAGGGAGGAAAATTATGTGGATATATTGAAGCAACATCTCAAAACATCAGTCAGGAAGATAAAGCTTGGTCACAAAGGGGTCTTCCAAATGGACAATGACCTCAAGCATACTTCCAAAGTTGTGGCAAAATGGCTTAAGGACAACAAAGGGAATGTATTGGAGTGGCCATCACAAAGCCCTGACCTCAATCCTATAGAAAATCTGTGGGCAGAACTGAAAAAGCGTGTGCGAGCAAGGAGACCCACAAACCTGACTCAGTTACACCAGCTCTGTCAGGAGGAATGTGCCAAAATTCACCCAACTTATTGTGGGACGCTTGTGGAAGGCAAACCGAAACATTTGACCCAAGTAAACAATTTAAAGGCAATGCTACCAAATACTAATTGAGTGTATGTAAACTTCTGACCCACTGGGAATGTGACGAAAGAAATAAAAGCTGAAATAAATCATTCTCTCTACTATTATTCTGACATTTCACATTGTTAAAATAAAGTGGTGATCCTAACTGACCTACGACAGGGAATTTGTACTAGGATTAAATGTCAGGAATTGTGAAAAACTGAGTTTAAATGTATTTGGCTAAGGTATATGTAAACCTCCGACTTCAACTGTATATATATTTGTAATAAATGACAATTACAACAGCAATGCGTCTGACTACCTCTACTGAAACACTATTAGGGGTCGTTCAAAGAGGACGCCTATTCTGGTGAAACCTCCCTTCTTTTGCAGATGCAATAGACAGAGTTCCTCCATACATAGTCAACATTAGCCTAATTTAGATTAACATTTACCAATGTGTATGAGTTCATAGTAATTATCGCAATATATCTGCTGATCATTGATTCACATCCATAAATTGATTCCACTTTTTTTTTCTTTTTTTTTACAATTTACACAATTCCTTTCACTTTTTGATATGTTTTTCTTTTCTCTCAGGTCAGTGACTCGGTCCTACTTCCGTAACTCAGTGGGGGGCCTGCTGGTGTTTGACCTGACTAACCGTGCCTCCTTTGAGCATGTGCAGGAGTGGCACGCAGAGGTGTGTCAACATGTGCAGTCCCACACGGTGCTGTTTGTACTTGTGGGCCACAAGAATGACCGGGTGGCCCAGGGAGAGCGGGTGGTGGGCCATAACGAGGCTGAGAAACTGGCAGGCCAGCTGGGGATGCCCTACATCGAGGCGTCGGCTAAGACTGGTCAGTGTGTGACGGAGGCTTTCGAGCTGCTGACCCGCCGGGTGTACCAGGGCCTGCTGAGTGGGGAGGTGCAGCTACAAGAGGGCTGGGATGGGGTGAAGTGCTTGGCTCCACGTGCAACCTTAGTACAGCTAAACAATCCCAAAAACAACATATCCAACAACAGAAGGTGCTGTTCCTGAGTTGGGTCTTTGGACTTGTGCTGTATTGTCATGTATGCCATGTCACAATGCCTCTCTTGAAAAACTGACTGCCATCTTGGATAAAAGATCATAAAATAATCTTGACTTGAGGCTCTTCACCGGATGAGAATAAGTTTTACAAGATGGGCATTACCTATTGTGACAATTTGTCAGAACATGGAAATAGACATAACACATGTAAAATACTTGCAAGTGTGTGTACAGGGACTTTTCTGAAGGAGGTCATTAGTTTGTCCTCCAGAATCGAGAAACAAATACAGTGGTATTACAGTTACGTAAATCTAGTCAAATCTCTTTACCCTGAATAGTGATATACTGATGTAATCCATTTATGTTGAAAGTGAACTCCGAAATACTCATGTTCGTTCTCATTTGTCGGAACCTTGACTTAACAGTGAAATAAACACACAAATCAAATGCCAAGTGAAATATGAATCTTGTTTTATTTATGGAATAAAAAGAACAGGTTTAACTAAAACACTGCCATATAAAGTAAAACAAATGTTACTGCTTCCCTACACATCCCCAAATAAGGACCATTACCCAACCCCATCTCACTGCAGTCTGGCGATACAAGCAATACTTCACATACTTATTATTTTTGAATAATAATCAGTTAATTGTTGACATCTTATGAAAAACAATGTCCTGGGTAATTTTCTAATGAACTATGAACATGACATCAGATCCCTACAGCACACAAAAACATAGTGCCATGACAGTATCCTGAAAACTAACTAACTGCAAAAGGTGTACATTTCTGATGTTAGATGAAGGGGGTTTATGTGACAAAAACTAAACACACAACAAACGCATGCCAGACAAAATAAAATAAAAAAAAGTGGTAAAGAGTATGGTAACCACCACCATATTGAAGGTGTGTGTTTGGTGGTTACCCCCTGAACGAAAAAGTAAAGTTGAACAGATAATTCCAAAAACAAAACACTGTCCAAAAACAACACTCCATACCTGAGTGTACATTTACACTGAATGAGGAGTGTGTGATTTTGGCCAGTTTGTGGTGAAAAGCATTAAAAAGGACAAGATATCAAAATACTTGTGTGATGATGGAGCTGACCAATCACACACAAAACCTGGGGGAGATGAAGACGTGGGTGAAAGAAAGTCTCCCGTTATTAGAAATACACAGAGAAAAGACAAAGAGCACAGAGTGTTTGTGCGAGGCTGGTTCCAGGTCTTGCTACTTTTTGGTTGTTTTGCGGATCAATGCCATTCTCTGGATGAGACAAATGAAAAACATGCTCAATCACTATTGCACTTAGGTCATTTTTCCGTAGACATTCTTATCCAGAGCACCTTACAGTCACCGCATAATAAATTGAAAATATTTTCAATACTTCCTAAACAAACAATACACCAAAAATAATAATAATTTACGTATACAGTGCTGTGAGAAAGTATTTGCCCCCGTTCTAATTTTGCATATTTTTGATAATGAATGTTATATCTTCAACCAAAACCTAATATTAGACAAAGGGAACCTGAGTGAACAAATAACACAACAATTACATACTTAATTCCAGTGGTGTAAAGTACTTAAGAGTACAACTTAAGTAGTTTTTTGGGTTATCTGTACTTTACTATTTAAATTTGACAACTTTTACTTCACTACATTCCTAAAGAAAATAATTTACTTTTTACTCGATACATTTTCCCTGACACCCTAAAGTACTCATTACATTTTGAATGCTTAACAGGACAGGAAAATTGTCAAATTCACACACTTATCAAGAGAACATTCCTGTTCTGATCTGGCGGACTCACTAAACACAAATGCTTAATTTGTAAAGATGTCTGGCCCACTCTTCCATGCAGAATTGCTTTAACTCAGCAACATGTGGGTTTTCAAGCATGAACTGCTCATTTCAAGTCCTGCCACAACATCTCAATTTGGGATTAGGTCTGGACCTTGACTAGGCCATTCCAAAACTTCAGATGTGCTGCTTTTTAGCCATTTTCATGTAGACTTGATTGTGTGTTTTGGATCATTATCTTGCTGCATGACTCAGCTGCGCTTCAGCTCACAGACGGATGGCCTGACATTCTCCTGTAGAATTATCTGATACAGAGCAGAATTCGTGGTTCCTACTATTAAGGCATGTCGTCCAGGTCCTGAGGCAGAAAAGCATCCTAAAACTATCACACTACCATCCACCACCATGCTTGACCATCGGTATACGGTTCTTACTGTGGAATGCAGTGTTTGGTTTTCACCAGGCATAATGGGACCCATGTCTTCCAAAAAGTTATACTTTTGACTCATCTGTCCATAGAACATTATTCTAAGAGTCTTGATGATCATACAGGTGCTTTTTAGCAAACTTGAGTCAACTCTTTCGATGAGATTTGGTTGCAGTCATTGCAGCTAAAGGTGGCACAACCAGTTATTGAGTGTAAGGGGGCAATTACTTTTTCCACACAAGGGAATTGGGTGTTGCATAACTTTGGTAATTCATAAAATAAGTATATCTTTCTTTGTTATTTGTAAACTCAGGTTCCCTTGATCTAATATTAGATTTTGGTTGAAGATACATTCAGTATCAAAAATAGAGAAATTCAGAAAGGGGGAAAATACTTTCACAGCACTGTACATTTAAATTATTGAACGTTTAGCACAATTCATTAGTACAAATTTGAACCCTGTGATCAAGATGAAAGTGTGACAAACAAACCTGTTTGTGGGCCTCTGTGGTACAAGCCTTCTTATACGGCCGAATCTCATCTGAACCATAGCCAGGAATCCACATGTTCCATTGGCGCTCTGTTGAGTGGCAGACAACACAGGGAGTGAGAATAAAAATCAAAGAGAAAATACACTCAACAGGAAATGGTCCATTAACTTCATCCATCTTTTATATGCATAACTTTAAAACTCAAAACTGCTACACCCATGGCATGGCTCTCAAGACTCTGTTCATTTTTGCCATAGTAAATTAATCATTCCAGTAATGGAGACAAACACTGCTTATGCCACAATAGTTGCCAGGGCTCTACAGTGAGACCATTTTACTCGCATATACACCAAAATATTTTGCTGTGCGACCTGCAATTGCTATTTAGAAGCACCAGTACGCCTAGAAAAATTAAGGATTCTCGCGTTACTACCTCTAATACTGTGATCCTAAATTTCTTTGTGTGCGCCAACATTTCTCAACTGAGGCGCACACGTGCTCCTTGTAAAAAAGTTCAGCGTAGAGCCCTGACTGCAGCGGCTGCTGCTCCAACCATCAGCCAGTATCAGCCTGTACTTTTACTCACCCAGGTGTAGCTGGACGTCCTTCACTTCTAAGGTGTTGGACTTGCGATGGCGGGCCAGCTGACAGGCAGCCGTCACCACACTGTCAATGAAGTCATCTGCAATCTGCAGCAGCATCTGAGAGGAAGACAGTTCGGGGACCCCAGGTCACAAGTGGTGAGGCTTCAAAACATTGCATGCACTAGTCTTTGCATTGCGGTTTTGGGACGCCATCTTCAGTGAGACACTTCTGAGCTACTGTAGTAAACATACCTCCTCCACATCCTCATCGAGCTGCTCATTGGGGTCAATCTCTCTTACTAGGTCCTGCAGCTTCTTTTTACTCAACACCTGAGTGGAGTGCAAACAGGTTGTTAGTCATAGACAATGGTGCACTATAAGCAGTGGCTACATATGCTCATTGTACACCCTGAAACTTGGCATCTGGCGAGGGAGATGAACATAGAAGGCATGTTTCTACAGAACCAACCAGCACATGAAACTTAAGGATTGGCGTCAATATATGCAAAGCCAAGTAGTAACTGTACCTTACAGTTTTAGTGAATTCTGTGAACAATTCTATTGAAAAACATCACCCAGCTGGAGTATACCAAGGTCGTGTTTATTAGCTACCAAATGGAAGAATCCGAACTGAAACAGGGAGGGACATCCTATCGAATAAAAAATATACATTTTCATTTTCTGTCACAAAACTTTTTCCAACATGCCCCAGGTTGGTGATGAGGAAATGGATATGAGGACTCACCTGACTTCCTTCTGGGCTGATTCTGCCGGCAGGGCCAGGTGTGCCCATCACCTTCCCTGGAGCGGCGGCGCTGCTATTGGCCATGCTGGTGGCGAGAGGTGGTGTTGAGGAGGCCTCGGCTTTCACGGTGAAGAAGTTGGAACGGTTGGACTGCGGTTGGTACTGGGTCATAATCTTCCAGACCTAGGATGTCAGATGGCGGTGCCTCTCTCTGGGTCTGCACTGTCGTCGTAAGGACCAGGTCCGTGAAACTGGAATCAGAAGGGAAAAGTGTGAGACAAAAATCTTCTTAATTAAAATGTTAACTACAAAATGATATCGTGATTACTTGCATCAATGCAATCACATGAACGCTACAGAAACATAGCCAACCAAACAAGGGTCTCTTGCTGGTGCACACTTGCATTAAAGGGTAACTACATCCCAAAACCCACATTTCTTCAATTTTTCCCCAGACCTCAAAAGTTGTCTCCTGGCATTGTTGTGGACTACAATATTACGTGTGATTTTGAGCATGAAAACCTGAAAAGACTTGGAAAAAGAGAAACCTGGAAAAACAAAAAAGAGAAAACATAATTTGGGGAAATATTCTACAAATCTTATAGGGCCCTAGTCATATCATGACATTTAGGTAGTTAGTTATTTAAAAATGTCAGACTAGCTAACTAAAAACCTAGCATGATATTACTGGGTAGTTAGACAACAAATATCACACATTTCGGCTGGCAAACCAATAACATTACACCGTCTGTTAGTCTTACATTATTGCGTATGGGCATATCAACACTCAGGTGACAGCTATGTTTGTTGACTAGCTAGCTGGCTATGTTTGTTGACTAGCTAGCTGGCTATGTTTGTTGACTAGCTAGCTGGCTATGTTTGTTGACTAGCTAGCTGGCTATGTTTGTTGACTAGCTAGCTGGCTATGTTTGTTGACTAGCTAGCTGGCTATGTTTGTTGACTAGCTAGCTGGCTATGTTTGTTGACTAGCTAGCTGGCTATGTTTGTTGACTAGCTAGCTGGCTATGTTTGTTGACTAGCTAGCTGGCTATGTTTGTTGACTAGCTAGCTGGCTATGTTTGTTGACTAGCTAGCTGGCTATGTTTGTTGACTAGCTAGCTGGCTATGTTTGTTGACTAGCTAGCTGGCTATGTTTGTTGACTAGCTAGCTGGCTATGTTTGTTGACTAGCTAGCTGGCTATGTTTGTTGACTAGCTAGCTGGCTATGTTTGTTGACTAGCTAGCTGGCCGACTCATGTTAACTGGATAAATATTGATTGAGCACATGTTGATTGTTTGATATCGTGAGACAAGCGTTGAAATTAACTAGAAGAAGCCGTAGTCATGTTGAAACACTAGTAACAAATGCATCGCAACCACAGCTAATTTCAGTTAACATCCGATAGTTAGCAGGCTAACATGATTTATCTAGGTAACGTTAACGTTACAGATTTAGCAAAGATTCAGCTTGAAAACACAGCGGTCACATTTTCCATGGAATGGTCCAAGCAAGCGTATCTACATATATAAAATAAATACCTTTATATTTCACTCGAAAGTTACATTTTAATGTCAAGCCATAAATGCAGCTAGCTTAACCTTAGCCGTCTTGCTAGCTAGTTATTAGCCAGCTAGATACCTGCTAACACAACATGGGGAGGATCTCACGTTCCTTTCTCTTTGCCTCCTTTTCAAAAACCCATTGGGGGAGAGGGTCAGGAGGGCGGGACCTCTGGCTTTCTCATCCAATGGGTTTTTGAGAAGGAGAGAGGACGCGAAGAGTAAATAATTGAGATCTTCCATAATCATAACGCTGTGCAAACTAGCTGGAAAAAATTACATGTAATCTCCCCAAGATATATATATGTATATATATGTATATATTTTAAATACTTACCTGACAAAACAAACACTATCTCTCCATGTTTTGAACTAGCAAATTTAAGTCCACACAACACAAACCCGTCTATGGCTAGAAAGTCCGATTTTTTTCAGATCTTCCTATTTGAATAACTGTATTTCCGGTACACCCAAATTGACGTACTCCTGCCCCCAGTGTCTGATGAAGGAAATTTTGCTCAATCTACAATATGAACGTGAACGCAATCCCCAAAAACTGATATCACGTGTAGCCTAGTCAATAACACACAACTGGTCAATGCCATTGTGTATGTTTAAATTTGGGCATAACATAATTTAATACTAAATAAAAAGGATTGGTCTTCATGTTTTCTTCACACATCACTTTCTTTACCACAAGATGTCAGCAAAGCACGTTTGTGTCAGTTTTATTCAACCACAACACACACTTTTATCTCTGTACACAAACATTTGAGGCCCAGATAAAATAGTGTTAAATATAATAGAAATAACTATATTCGTCACTGTATTTATTTTTCCAGTATAAAAATATTCACTTTTCAGTGTCATTCAGTTCACTCTGTGAACATGAAATTCTCCTGAAAATTCTTTAAAGAATATCACAGTAAAAAACGAAAAATAGTAAGCATTATCAAAACAGATGAGTGAAATGGTGTCACAACTTGATACAAGATAATACACTGTAATTAGACAGTCATATTGCTGTTTCCAAGGCATGCTCTTTTTTTGTACAGCTTTTTTGTAAGAATGATTTAAACTGTATAACAAGTTCATATGACACTTCAATGATCATTTCAGCTTTCAAATATGTTAAACTTTGATTTGTAATTTATATTAGACTTTTTGTGCCGTTTTATTTACGAAATATATTAGTTAATTGGAATCAATATATAGCCTATAGCCATCCAATGCTAAGCCATTAGACACATTTTCTTGTAAATAACAGGTCATCAACGTTGAACAGTACTGGTCATGAATGGTCCCTGCTTTGCCAATTAGGAGGGCCCAAGGGGTGGGAGTGCCGCCAATGGTGCCACCAAGTGCAACCTGGTACACACAGACAATGAAAAGAAAAAGGCTGTGTGTACTAGGTTGGCCTCTATTCAATCCGTATTGCTGAAATTCAGGGTTACAGTGTGATTTAAATTTAAAGACAATGTTCCTGTGTTAGCGGAGACTGCATTCACAGTAAATGCTGCATGTATCGGCTCAATCGTAAATTACCTTTACATTTATAGCGTGCAATATGTAACACTTCAGCAATACTGGTTGAGCTTGCTGTATTCAGAAAGGCTCCTCATATGTGTGCTGTTGCAGGGAGTCAGACAACAGGGGCTCAGGCTCAGTGTAGACCACACTGGCCGGGAGTGGGCCTTTGGCATGGAGAGACGTAGTGCAATAGCCATTGGGCAACTCTCTGTGAGAGGGGCAGTCATACTGGGCCTGGGTTATTGTGGTCCTTGACCCTGTAGAAACCATAGGCAGTACATGTTTGTTGTTGTGTAGTGTCCCCTGTGGAGTTGCCAGATGGGGATCTGGGGGCTGGTCACTGAATGGGGTGGCATACTCGGGCTCCACGGTCAAGGGCTCAGTGTGCTCTAGAAGCTTTCCAGGGGTGTCATAGAGGTTGAAAGTGAAGGGGGCGGTGTAGCCCTCCTCCACTGCGGGCCGGAAGGTGGAGCCAAGCTTCTGCCCCCAAGCCATCACATCTGGCTCTGCATAGTCTGGGCAAGCAGAAACACAACAAACATGAATGTGTCATAGAGCTCACATATTATTTCTAGTTCTATGAAGCACCAGAAACATATACAGTGGCAAGAAAAATGATGTGAACCCTATGGAATTACCTAGATTTCTGCTTAAATTGGTCATACAATTTGATCTGATATTCATCTAAGTCACAACAATAGACAAACACAGTCTGCTTAAACTAATAACTCACAAACAATTATACGTTTTCATGTCTTTTTTGAAAACACTGTAAACATTCACAGTGCAGGGTGAACCCTTGGATTTAATAACTGGTTGACCCTCCTTTGGCAGCAATAACTACAACCAAACATGTTCTGTAGTTGCGGATCAGACCTGCACAACGGTCAGGAGGAATTTTGGACCATTCCTCTTAACAAAACTGTTTCAATTCAGCAATATTCTTGGGATATCTGGTGTGAACCGCTCTCGAGGTCAAACCACTGCATCTCAATCGGGTTGAAGGTCAGGACTGACTGAGCCACTCCAGAAGGCGTATTTTCTTCTGTTGAAGCCATTCTGTTGTTGATTTACTTCCGTCTTTTGGGTTGTTGTCCTGTTGTATCACCCAACTTCTGTTGACCTTCATTTGGCGGACAGATAGCCTTACATTCTCCTGCAAAAAGTCTTGATAAACTTGGGAATTCATTTTTCCGTCGATGATAGCAAGCAGTCCAGGCCCTGAGGCAGCAAAGCAGACGCAAACCACTATGCTCCCGCCAACATACTTTACAGTTGGGATGAGGTTTTGATGTTGGTGTGCTGTGCCTTTTTTTTCTCCACACATAGTGTTGTGTGTTCCTTCCAAACGACTCAACTTTAGTTTAATCTGTCCACAGAATATTTTGCCAGTAGCGCTGTGGAACATCCAGGTGTTCTTTTCCCGAACTTCAGACGTGCAGCAATGTTTTTTTGGACAGCAGTGGCTTCTTCCGTGGTGTCCTCCCATGAACACCATTCTTGTTTAGTGTTTTACGTATCGTAGACTCGTCAACAGAGATGTTAGCAGTTTCCAGAGATTTCTGTAAGTCTGACACTCAAAGATTCTTCTTAACCGCATTGGGCATTCTGCGCTGTGTTCTTGCAGTCATCTGAAGGATGGCCAGTCCTAGAGAGAGTAGCAACAGTGCTGAACTTTCTCCATTTATAGACAATTTGGTTTACTGTGGACTGATGAACATCAAGGCTTTTAGAGATACATTTGCAACCCTTTCCAGCTTTATGCAATTCAACAATTCTTAATCGTAGGTCTTCTGATATGTCTTTTGTTCGAGGCATGGTTCACATCAGGCAATGCTTTTGTGAATAGCAAGCTCACATTTTGTGAGTGTTTTGTATAGGGCAGGGCAACTCTAACCAACATTTAGCTGACTCCTGACTCTAATTAGCTTTTGGAGAAGTCATTAGCCCACGGGTTCACATACCTTTTCCAACCTACACTGTGAATTTGTAAATGTATTCAATATAGACAAGAAAAATACATTCATTTGTGTGTTATTAGTTGAAGCACCCTGTGTTTGTCTATTGTTGTGACTTAGATGAAGGTCAGATCAAATTTTATGACCAATTTATGCAGAAATCCAGGTAATTCCAAAGGGTTCACATACTTTTTCTTGCCACTGTAGCTGAAGTACAGTTTAAATGTAACATCCTTAATTTCAGAAAGGGTAACAGGGGTTAAGGACTTGTCATGACAACATACCCCAGGACTGTACAAGCAGGGGCTTTGGCTCCCGAGTGGTGCTGTGGTCTAAGGCACTGCATCTCAGTGCTAGAGGCGTCTCTACAGACACCCTGGTTCGAATCCAGGCTGTATCCCAACCGGCCGTGATTGGGTGGCGCACAATTGGCCCAGCGTCGTCCGGGTTTGACCGGTGTAGGCCGTCATTGTAAATAAGAATTTGTTCTTAACTGACTTGCCTAGATTAAATGTTTTTTTACAGTACTGGGGTATGTTGTCATGACAGTAGGGTTCATAAAAATACATTCAAATTAAAGTGTTGCTCTGTACTCCCTCCAGCCATGTCTTGAAAGTGCCTCCCTCATACTCAGTAGGGCTCATATCATGGGCATTGTTGAGCCCCTACAAGAGCTCTGTGGCCACAAACAATGGCCGATCTCTAGTGACTGGGATGAGGGCTGACAGGGGAGGCCTCAGACCCTATCCCTCACCCAACCTCTGAGGGGGAGCTATTTTAATTAGAGACGCCTATAATTATCTTAGCGACTGACCCTCTGTCCTGTTTATCACTGGCCTTCTCAGTGTAGTGCCCCTTCATCTGTGGGAGGGAGGGGGAGGCTGTGCTTCCCTGGCATGAGTGCCCTTTATCCAACTCCAATTAAAGGGTCTCTTTCAGAGCGGGCTCCGCAGACCAAAGAAAGGAATGTTTATACTGCAATTGGGAGACGGACTAAGCGAAGGGGAAGAATGGGCAGCCCATGGAGAAAGCTGTTTGCTTGTCAAGCCTGGTATGAGCTCTGCAAACTGCCCAGCCAAGTCAGAGGATGTGAGTGAGAGAGAGTTGGAGGGAGGGAGCAGAGTAGTTTGGATGAGGTTGAACTGAAAGATGGTGATGGACTCAGAGTCACGGATGGCTGGAGGGAGGGAGTTCCAGAGCCTAGGAGCAACGCTGGAGAAGGCCCTGTCGCCAAAGCTCTATAGCTTGGACCTGGGGATGTCAAGGTGGCCTGCTGTGGTGGAACGGAGTGAGCGTGTAGGTTGGTGCGGCAGGTAGCCTAGTGGTTAAAGGCGAGCCAGCAAGCGGAGGGTTGCCAGTTCGAATTCTAGAGGCCATTGCCTGCCGTTGTGCCCTTGAGCAAGGCACTTAACCCCCCACAATGACAGCTCACCGGGCACACAGTGTGGCAGCCCCCTGTACTTCTCTAAAACCTGTTTATGTATGTGTGTCTTTCGGAGGGGTTGGGTTAAAAGCGGAAGTAAAATTTTGGTTGGACCTTGTGTGCAATTGATCAATAAAGTGATCTAAATCTTAATCTGGTAAGGGAGAAGAAGGTCTGAGAGATAAGGGGGGGGGAAAGGTGGTGGAGGGCTTTGTAGGTCAGAAGGAGGGTCTTGTAATCAATGTGTTGGGAGACAGGGAGCCAGTGAAGCTCATGGAGGACAGGGGTGATATGCTGCCAGAACTTAGTGTGGGTGAGAAGGGCTGCAGCGTTTTGAACAAGTTGGAGCTTAATGAGGGAGCTTGAGTTGAAGCCGGAGAGTAGTGAGATGCAATAGTCAAGACGAGAGGAGATTAATGCATGTATGAGGGTTTCAGTGGCAGGACGGGAGAGGGAGGACTTGACTTTGGCAATGTTGCAGGGGGAAGAGGGTGGAGTCCAGGATGACGTTAAGGTTACATGTGTGAGGGGAGGGAGAGACAGTGGTGAAGTTGCCAGCTTTGGTGAGGGTGGATTTGGTGCCTATCATGAGGAGTTCCGTTTTATCACTGTCTAAGTTGAGGAAGTTTTGTTGCATCCATGTTTTTATTGCAGAGAGGCAGGATTCAATGTGGGTCAGAGGCGGAAGGATTTGGTGCTGAGGTAGATCTGGGTGGTGTCGGCATAGCAGTGGAAGTCAAGGTTGAAGTGACGGAGGATCTGACCAAGGTGGAGGATGTAGATAATGAAGAGTAAGGGGCCCAGCACAGAGCCCTGGAGGACACCCTGTGTAACTTCAGCTGAGTCTGAGTTGTGACCATTGAGGGTCTGGTTTGTGAGGTATGATTGTAGCCATGACTGCGGTGCCCTCAACACCCAGACCCTGAAGCCTGGTGAGGAGGATCTGATGGCTCACTGTGTCAAAAGCGGCACTTAGATTGAGAAGAATCAGGATGTTGAGGGCACCAGCATCAGCAGAGGTGAGGATGTCATTGACAACTTTGAGGAGTGCAGTTTCAGTACTGCGGATGGGTTTGGAATTGGGAGGCAGCAGTCCATTCCAGAGTCTTGGCAAGGAAGGGAAGCAGGGTATAAAATTCACTTTTTGGTCCACCAGCCACTGGTGCAGGTAGATAAAAAAATATACCAGCCAATCAGATTTACCAGCCAAAATATTTTTGTTGTTGCTAAAATTACACCAACAAAACACGGATGAGCATGCTTTGCATTGTCTCTAAAACAATAAATGTATTACTAGTAAGAAGTAATGTGGTATATCGTTTCATTTCATTTTTTGTGACATGAGTCTTTTAACCAAATATCACAGATGAGACAAAAATGTTCACCTGCCCCTTTAAGGGCCGGAGGTTATATGGTAGGGCGACTCGTCATATTTGTGCCTGTGAGATTGAGTCTGACTAGTTGAAGCGTTGTCTTCTCTTCCCTAACAGTTGAAACTCAAACATAGAAAAACAAATTCACTTGTGAAAAAAAACGAAATAGCCAAGAAACACAAGGACAAAGTCTCACTTTAGTAGACTTTTGTTTCAAATGAATTAAACCAACTTGTATGCCTCTGCGCATCTTTTAAAAATCTATCTTTCACTCAGGTCTTCATGTACACACAGCCCCCAGCCAGGCAGGTTTTCAGCGCCTATATAGGATTCTTAGTTCTTTGACTTTGTGCGATTAATTTACCAGCTATGAAAACAGATACTGCAGCATTTATTTTACTATGAATGTGATAATACTTGACTATTTTTATTCACAAATGCGAGTGAAATGCTCGCACTGTTGAACCCTGACCACCCGCCAACGTGGGTGGTGAAATAGACCTCTTACCCGCCAATGCCAAAAGCTACCCGCATTGGCAGGTGGCAGGTGTTCATTTTAGGCCCTGAAGGGAGGTTGGAAATGGGGCAGAAGTTATTGAGAATGGTGGTGTCCAGTCCAGGCATTTTTAAGATGGGGGTGACTGTAATTTTGTAGTTGGAGAGGACAGTTCCATGGATGAGGGAAAGATTGACGATGTGTGTGATATATGGACAGAGAGCAGGCAGGCAGGCTTTGATGAGAACCGTGGGGATGGGATCCAGGGAGCAGGTTGTAGTCTTGGATGACATGATGGGTTTTGAGATATGGAGAGTCAATGGGGGGGGGGGGGGGGCGAGTTTCAGGGGTGACAGTTGGGAGGTTGACAGGGGGAGGAGGAGGGGCGGCTGAGAGAGATTGATCAGTCAGTGATGAGTTTATTTTGGTGATCTTGTCCTTGAAAAACTGGAGGAAGGATTTGCAGTTCAGTGGAGGGACTAGAGAAGGTGTTGTCATGGGGCTGAAGTAGTTTGCTGACAGTGGAGAACAGAGTTCGGGAGTTCTTGTTGGAGCTGTTGATGATGTTGGAGAACTAGGTCGTTAGGTGAAGAGGTGGAGATTGTAGGCTTTAGCGTGGACGGTGGGCCCAGACTTCCTGCTCAGGCACTCCAGGCAACCAGTTTGCTTCAGGGTGTGGAGCTTAGAGGTAAACATGCGGGAGGAGGAAGAGGGGAAGGGGGGCCAGAGAGTTGAGGGAGGCAGGTAGAGCAGTGTTGAATTAGGCAGCTAGTTCATCAGGTGAGTTGGGGGCGTGGTCAAGGGGCTGGGCAGAATAGATGGCATCAGAGAGTTGGAGGGGGTTAACCCCTTCTCAGTTCTCACTGTTTGACCACAATATTCTTAATTTCTCTCTTCTCTCATACACACCCCACAACATTGACAAAAGCCTCCTCTCCTTCTGCAACATCAAAGCTGTTAAGTTGAGGCTAACAGAGCAGATGAGATAAAGTATCCCTTGATGTGAGTGGGAAAATTGTTGAGTAATATTGAAACAGTCCAAAATTGCAATGAGATGAGTCCACGTGAATATTCATTGGCCTAGCAATAGTAAGTGGGGGGAGATGTATATGTGTAGCCCTGTTACCCTGGCAGGATAGCCTGGTCCTGGATCTGTTTGTGCTGTATAGCCTAGGAGTTGGCTATACAGCACAAACAGACATGGAACCAGGCTAGGCTTGACATGCCTTTCTCATTTCAGGATGATGAAGAAGGAACTGCTACGTCTCTGGCTCTTGGACTACTGTGAATACATCATCTGGCAAATAGAAAAAGATAACATCTGACCACTGCATGTCTTCTTTCTATTTTTTAAAATTTAATTTAACCTTTATTTAAGCAGGGAGTCATGCTGAGACCACTGTCACTTTCGCAGATGTGCCTTGAACGAACACATCAATAAACAACCATTACACTATACAAATCTATATACACACATCAATTACACAATACATTAAAAGCAAACACAAAACACAAAACACGAAAAGCAAAACACAAATCACATGCAACAAACACATTCTTCAGTAAAAAGGCCCTCTAACATTTAAGGACTTTAAAAACTAAAAGCAGATATTTCTAACACGGTGGAGATTGACGGGATCTCCAGGGTTGGCCATCCCTGAGTCCGGGTCTGGTAACTTATAGATCTGAAGGTTAATAATGGGTTAAGGTATGGCGGAAGTTCATGCAAGAGGGCAATATGGACAAAAAGATTGCGATACGAGATTTTGTGTACTGACCCTATTGCCCGGAATAAATCACAATTTGCCATGATAAACTGCATCCAAAGGCTTCAATACAGTGGCAGCTGCCATAGTCAATAACCGGAATGAATGTTGACTGAATTATTTGTTTTCTGCTACAGTTGAAATCGGAAGTTTACATACACTTAGGTAGGAGTCATTAAAACTCATTTTTCAACCACTCCACAAATTTCTTGTTAACAAACTATAGTTTTGGCAAGTTGGTTAGGACATCTACTTTGTGCATGACACAAGTCATTTTTCCAACAATTGTTTAAAGACAGATTATTTCACTTATCATTCACTGTATCACAATTCCAGTGGGTCAGAAGTTTACATACACTAAGTTGACTGTGCCTTTAAACAGCTTGGAAAATTCCAGAAAATGATGTCATGGCTTTAGAAGCTTCTGATAGGCTAATTGACATAATTTGAGTCAATTGGAGGTGTTGGATGTTTTTCAAGGAGTACCTTCAAACTCAGTGCCTCTTTGCTTGACATCATGGGAAAATCAGAAGAAATCAGCCAAGACATCAGGAAAAAAGGGGGAGGCTTGCAAGCCAAAGAACACCATCCCAAACGTGAAGCACGGAGGGACCGGTGCACTTCACAAAATAGATGGCATCATGAGGGAGGAAAATTATGTGGATATATTGAAGCAACATCTCAAGACATCAGCTTGGTCACAAATGGGTCTTCCAAATGGACAATGACCCCAAGCATACTTCCAAAGTTATGGCAAAATGGCTTAAGGACAACAAAGTCAAGGTATTGGAGTGGCCATCACAAAGCTCTGACCTCAATCCTATAGAAAATTTGTCGGCAGAACTGAAAAAGCGTGTGCAAGCAAGGAGGCCTACAAACCTGACTCAGTTACACCAGCTCTGTCAGGAGGAATGGGCCAAAATTCACCCAACTTATTGTGGGAAGCTTGTGGAAGGCTACCCAAAACATTTGACCCAAGTTAAACAATTTTAAAGGCAATGCTACCAAATACTAATTGAGTCTATGTAAACTTCTGACCCACTGGGAATGTGATGAAAGGAATTAAAACTGAAATGAATCATTCTCTCTACTATTATTCTGACATTTCACATTCTTAAAATAAAGTGGTGATCCTAACTGACCTAAAACAGGTAATTTTTACTAGGATTAAATGTCATGAATTGTGAAAAACTGAATTTAAATGTATTTGGCTAAGGTGTATATAAACTTCCGACTTCAACTCTATTTAACGAAAGGACCTGCTCCTATAGAAGAAACCTATTTGAATTCTTAACTAATTAATCAACATCCTTTTTGAAGGACAGCTTTTCGTAAATCCAGATATTTATAAATGAGGACACCATTAACGAGGGCACCATCCAAAGTACTTATGCATAAATCATCAGATACATTTTTACTTGATTTGGAAAATAACATATACTTGGTTTTACCGGCATTAAGATCCAATTTCAGTTCAACAAAGGCTTTCTGCAGGACAGTAAAGGCCGATTGAAGATTCACTAGAAGTTGACGGAACATCCATTGATCGAACTAGAGGCTGGGAGAAGGTTAGGCAGCCAACTGGCTGACCAGGTTCAATTAAACCACCATTTCGCTCAAATAAAAAGCCTGCCGAGATAAAATGCTGATTGAAAGCATCACTTATCTCATTTTTCTCAGTAATGATGCCAGAGTCTGACACAACTTGCTTAGGCAGGGAAAGAGAGGAATTTCCACCCTTCAGTGCATTAACTGTTTTCCAAAATGTTTACAGATCACCAGGAGAGTCTGAGATAAAACTTAGATTTAGCTTTCTTGATTGAGGAATTTCATCTATTTCTCAATTGCCTTGAAAATATACCTATCAGCTACAGTCAAGTTTTTCTAGCCTTGGCCCCTGATTTATCAACATAACAAGAAGAAATCAGCCAAGACATCAGGAAAAAAGTTCTATAGAGAACCAAAAAAGGATTTGTTCTATTTTTTACTCTAAGGCATTTAAAGGAAGAGTGTTTGTCTGCCAAAGAGATAAAGATAGATAGATAGAACAATTCTATAACTAATTCAGGGTCAGGCATGCAGCTGATAGAGGAAAGGTCAGAGTAGTACATATCATGAAGAAAAGCTTACGGGTATATACCCAGCCTCACTGGCATGCTCTTTTGAAAAGGCTGGGTTGTTTGTGCATTCTTACCATTGAGAGGAGGGTTGGGTAAAGCATCATGGACACCCCGCTCTCGAGGGTAGGAGATAAGCTCAGAGTCGGGGCAGGGGAGGCTCTTCTCCTGGAAACTCTGAGAGGCTTCTGGACAGACAGACAGACAAAAACACTTTCAGAGAGGTCCTGGAAGAGTAGTAAGAGTAAAACAACAGTGAGCAATGCGCAAGAATACCTTTGGGTAAGGAATAGTTTTTCATGTGTGCAGCTTTTTTCCTATAAAAGACAACAAGACAACAAATCAAATTAATCGAACTACACCATAATGACTTGTCATAACATTGCCATAATGTGTCAGAATAACATTGGAAAGTATGTGGACACTTTTGTGTTATCTGGGCGTTTGTTGGCAGCTAAGGGCTAGATTCTCTGAGAGCCGCGCTAGCCGACATCCGTATAGCGGTGTCGGAGATGGCAGCGGTGTCTGAGGTGAATTTAACATGAGTCGGATGGGTGTGGCTTCGTAACAATGACCACACTAGCAGCCGCTCACCGTTTTGACAGCTCTAACGCAGTTACACCTCCGACAGCTATTGAGCTATTGCCGGTTAGCATTGGGAGGATAGCCAGTAAGTGGGTGTTGTACTGCTAACTACATATGGTATAGTGTTACAATACCTTCTTTTCCACCAGACTCCAGCCAACAGACAACTAACACACAGGATCAGTCCGAGGACCACGCCCACCGCAACTATCACTGGCTGATTGGAGCCTGCAGGGCACAGGAGGAGTCATTAGCATGCTAGGCTGAACGGTCAATACAACAAACAACCACTGCTGAAGAAAGGCCAGCTTTAAACTATTATTTAGCTATGTGCTTTATAACAATGTGAAGGAAGTCCAGTGTCAAGCAAATAAGCAATCTAACATCAAAATCGATACTGTCGTACAATTTTTACAGCTGTTATAAAAGGCATGGTGGCTCCAAGGTTTATTCCGATCAATAAAATACAAATGTAATTCCTCAGAAACTGCTGCAGTTCAAATTGAAAAACATAAAGTACTTTAAAAAACCCTAGAGTCAATGCCTGCATCCGTGTGTAAATTTAATTACCATAATACAAAAATCCCTATCAAAATCCATCTGTTTAGGCTAGATGTCGGCCTTCCGCATCTGCGATGGAAGTTGGCAGAACTATAGCTTTGTTTGTCAGACCAGGAGACATCCCAGAAATAAGGTCTTCTCATGATAATGTCTGTTTGGGCTACAAACTAATATATGGAAAGATGAGACTTACACGAACACGATGGTGTTCTCCATTTTGCTCTACGACCCCCACAAGCGTCACGAGACTCGTCGGAAGTCGGCACCACTGATCTGCCAATTGCCTTGAATACGTTTCTCAATGCGTTTCTATCGGCTAATAGCAGCAGGGCCAAATTAAATGTTTAATCAAATAATAATGAAATGTATATTTTTTTTATACCTAAATCTCCTAAAATTCTAACTCAAATAGCAAAATGATCCCTGAAAGGATTAGACTTTTAGGGGTTTGAACACATAGGTACATACTCAGGCTTGAGTCCTTTATGATAACAGGGCCCTCTGTGGGGACTGGATTGAGATGAGGTGTTGTGCTAACATCAACTTTTAAGGATGGAGACCCTATAGAGAGAGTTGGAGAATATGATATGAATGGCATCCAGCATACAAGCTACATTCGCTCTTGCTGATGCCACAATTGGAATTTACCGTACAATATAATGGAGAGTTTATTCTAGTGGCTCAGTTGCTAAGAGCATGTAGTATTCACATCTTCTAGACTGTTTTTTATCTGGAATGTATGGTTGAGCCTTACCCCCAGAGGAGCGAGGCCTGGGGTGGATCTTGGGGAGAGGGCAGCCCAGGACCTGGACGTGTGCCGAGGCTCTACCTTGCCAGCTCTGGGGCTGCAGCCGGAGGTACCGGACCACCACCGGAGGAAACAGGCTATTGAGAACCCTCAGATAACCATCAGAGTGGGCTTCAAACACCTACAGGCCAAGAAGTGTGACATTAACAAAGCTAGTTCTCTTAGATGACTAACAGCACTTCCCTGTTCTACGGCCTCCCACAGTCTCTGTTTGCTCAGCGCAGCTATGGAAACTTAGCCAAGATAGGAAATTCATCAGTAAATGCCGAAGAAGACATTGCAGGCAGCGTACCTTTTTCTCTCTGCTGAGCGCAGCTTTGTAGACCTTCCAGTTGTGGCGGTCTTTGCTAAAAAGGAGAACGTAAGATTCGACGTAGAAGTCAGCCGATCCCCTTGTTATTATTCCTGGGAAAACACAGCGTGTCTTTTTCAACACTCCAGACCACATTCATAATAGGCTACACACGGATTGTTTGGGAAATCTAACTAGAAGTTAGCCTATCAACATCAGAGCTGGAACTGGATTTTTTTTTTTTCATCCAATGAATAGAGTTTTGAAATCAGCAAAATAGTATTTTGAGTTCAATGAAAAAACAGTGGTTTCTATCTTCATATTTTCATTTTAACAACAACTCAAAGCTAATTATAGTGGATGTAGTAAATTAAACTCCTATTTTGGCCACGAGGGGAGAAGAACATCACCTCATAAACTTTCACTGACCTGTGACACTGCTCTTGTCTGTAAGCTCTAGCTCCAGCCAGGGCTCCCGGTCACTAACGTCCGATGCCCAGGGTAGTAACTGTCCCTCGGCATCCATGTTCTTAGGAGACCATAATACAAGCTGCCCCAGTCGGTTCACTTCTCTCCAGATGGAAGATGCATTGAAACCAGACACAGTCAGTTCATCATTACACTCTGTTGGAGAGGAGAGGCAAGAAGAGAGTTGAAGTGACAGAGTATCAGGGCCAGCTCTAGCTTTTTGGGGGCCCTAAGCATCTTGCGGAAAAACATTTGACTGGCATCCCTCTTGACGGTGGAGAGAAAAATGTATGTTTTAAAGTTCATTTCCTGCAATTCTACACATTTTGCTAAGGGGGGGGAGAGAAAATGTTGCAGTTTTAAAGCACATTTCCGGCAATTCTACAATTTTTTTAATGACTTATTCCATGTTAATATGATATCTGAGTGAGAATGATTAACAAAATCAATGGTGCGTGCCCAGTCGGTATTCGGACATGAATACTACAAGTTTAGTTAGCTGGCTAGACTAACTGCCAAACGAAAAAATTGTTAGTTGACATAGCTAATTGAGTGAGGGACTGACTGATATAACAAAATAAAAACTGCAGATGCACAACCAAATTTCAAAATTGCACCTGGTGGCCCTAAGCGACCGCTTATGTCGCTGACAACTGGAACCGGCCCTGCAGAGGAAGATAACTTGCAATAATGACTTGAACAGCTAATTCAGTCCGGCATTATATCTCCTGGTTCCGCTTACCTTTGGTGAAGACCAGCTTCTTTTCAGACAGTGATCCCCTGTCAAAAGAACAATGTTCATGAATGGCATCCCTGTATACCATAAGCAAGAGCGGATCCATATACAGTAAGTGGCCCACATTTCAGCTCCCCAATAACCCCTACAGAGGTCCTGATTAGATTACATTATATGAAACAGATTATATGAAAAGTTACCTTTCTGAATACAGCAAATATGAACACAGTATGTCATCATGAATCATGAATACGCATCCCTTTCTCCCAAACCCATATCAATATGATGTGGATAGAAACATACATCTTGGACAGAATTCCGTTGGCAAAGCTGGACTCATAAAGCGTGAGGCTCCTCCCACGGGTCACAGTGATCTGTCCTCCTAGGTTGTCTGACACCACCCCGGCATGGACCGCAGCTTTGCACAACACTGACGTCTGGGTGGGGTGGGGGAATGTGTGTGTGTGTGTGTGTGTTTGTGAGAGAGAGAGATTGAGAGAGAGAATAAGAGAAAGAGAACAAATAGTTTCAATAAACTTTTGCATCTCTCCACTGTTTAGCCTTCTTCAAGTGGCCAGTGCAACCGGTGTCATTATCACACAGCTGAGTTGATGAGGAAGTGAAACTGGAGCTGAGGCAGTATACTCACATCTCTGTAACCCTGCTCAGAGTGACCACATATGTCCCCTGTCACGTCCTTACACCCAGCAGGACAGTACACACTGGAGAAGAGGAGTCACGTGTCACAGAGGTCCACCATTTCACACACAGTTTCTTTATATCCATATGTTAATAATTCCTCAACAAGCTTGTAAAGACAAAATTTGGGTCACAGCAAAAACAACGCTGAGCAGTCACTACTGAAATAGCCAGAGTTGTCCACTTACCTAAACTGCTGAGAGACAAAATGTGTTCCTCTCTGTCGACACGAAATGAGACCTGGTATTGAAATCAAATAGAATATGGGTTTGTAAACAAACAAAACAAAAAACATCTGTCCACTCAGGATAATTCTAAGGAACTTTGCAATGGACGGGTGAGTAACACAAACAGACAGGCACACGCATACACGCACATATACAGACAAGTATACAGACGCACATACAGTATACACATACACATGCACGTACAGGGGACTTGTGATTGTTACTGTAGACGTGACTAAGTATTTTGTCCTCTGTGACTTAACTCACAGAGCAGAGAGAATGCCTCTTGTGTGTTAACGTGACAGAGTGCAATTTGTGGCACTGGCTCCAGACATAGCTGCATTTCATAAACAACTGAGTAAATAACAGGAAACAGGGATATACAAACCGCTTTAGCTCGAATTGGAGAAAAAAACTAGTGTAAACGTACACTATTTGTGGCTGTAAATTGGGTAAAAGGTCATTTAATGACCCCAAAAAAGATCAATGCACACATCGCTAATTGTCACGCTGGTATAAATGATTCAGGAGACAGGCGCAGGAATGCGGAATCGTTTTTTTTATTAAGCCCCAAATTACAGCGTGCCGTGTAAAGGCACAGGGACGAAGACCAAACAAACACGTAACAAAAACACAGGGCTGAAACCCCCCCCAAAAAAGAGCGAGGAGTACCTTGAATAAATAACACTAGCGCACAATGATTATTACACGGGATGAGACCCGCAATCATCTGCGCAATCCACAAGGGCACGAAAGCCCAAAACACACAGCACAGGTACTCACATGCACCAACAGACATAGTAACAATAATCTACAAGACCATGGTGAACAAAGGGCACATATATACAAATACTAATCAGTGAGAATAGGGGCCAGGTTTGCGTAATGAATGTTCCGGAGGGATCCGTGACACTAATTCTACTACCAATGAGGCAACAATGTCAAGTCAAAACATCTCCTTCTTTTGGGAATGATTTTCACAAGTATGTGGTACATTTTTACAATTTGAAGCACAAAAATCAAAACAGATAATCAAAAGGGCTCATGTTTCAAAACTCTAAGCACATTTTCAATTGACTGAGTACAACAGACACATTCACAAAGTCACTTGTTTACTGCACCAAATCATTCATTTAGTTGGGACACATATTCAATCTAAGTATTGTATCTGCTTTTCAAAATGCAATATTCAGTTTACATTTGATATGATTTTCTTGTCATTTGTTAACAATACAATACAGCAGCTACTCTTCCTGGGGTCCTGCAAAATTAAGGTAGTTCTACAAATTAAGGTAGTTCTACAAATTAAGGTAGTTCTACAACTGTGCCCTCAGGCCACTACTCTACTACCACATATCTTCAACACAAAATCCATGTGTACATGTGTGTATAGTTGTATGGTATCTTGTCTGTGTATGCATGTGTCTGTGCCTGTGTTTGTGTCTCTTCACAGTCCTCGCTATTCCATAAGGTGTATTTTGATTTGTTTTTTTTAAATCAAATTTTACTGCTTGCATGAGTTACTTGATGTGGAATAGAGTTCCATGTAGTCATGGCTCTATGTAGTACTGTACGCCTCCCATAGTCTGTTCTGGACTGTGAGGAGACCTCTGGTGGCATGCCTTGTGGGGTATGCATGGGTGTCCGAGCTGTGTGCCAGTAGTTCAAACAGACAGCTTGGTGCATTCAACATGTCAATACCTCTCACAAATACTAGTAGTGATGAGCCAGGAGAGATTAACATGCATATTATTACTGTTAGCTCTCATACATTCAAGGGCCAGATGTGCTGCCTTGTTCTGAGCCAATTGTAATTTGTCCAGGTGCGACAAAACTAGGGCCTGTAGGACCTGCCATGTTGATAGTGCTGTTAACCTGTTGATAGTGCTGTTAATATCTGGGATATTCGGGACGGTAGCGTCCCACCTCAACAACAGCCAGTGAAAGTGCAGGGCGCCAAATTCAAAACAACAGAAATCCCATAATTAAAATTCCTCAAACATACAAGTATTTCACACCATTTTAAAGATAAACTTGTTGTAAATCCAGCCACAGTGTCTGATTTTAAAAAGGCTTTACGACGAAAGCACACCAAACGATTATGTTAGGTCAGTACCTAGTCACAGAAAAACACAGCCATTTTTCCAGCCAAAGAGAGGAGTCACAAAAAGCAGAAATAGAGATAAAATGAATCACTAACCTTTGATGATCTTCATCAGATGACACTCATAGGACTTCATGTTACACATTACATGTATGTTTTGTTCGATAAAGTTCATATTTATATCCAAAAATCTCAGTTTACATTGGCGCGTTACGTTCAGTAGTTCCAAAACATCCGGTGATTTTGCAGAGAGCCACATCAATTTACAGAAATACTCATAATAAACATTGCTAAAAGATACAAGTGTTATGCATGACCATCCGTAACGTAGAAGGGAGAGTGGGTCTGTTCCCAGGAATCGCATGGATCTCGACACCCTCATAGCCTTGACCATCCGTAACGTAGAAGGGAGAGTGGGTCTGTTCCCTGTCGCCCTTGCTCGTCCTCAAATTCCAACTCGCCTCCAAGGAATCCCGGAAATCCCCGAAGTCTACATTTCCGAGAGAATCCGGTGTCACCCGAGTTCCCTCGGAGATCACAGAGGGCTGTCGACTCGCCTCTTCCGGAGCCTATGCAACTGGGCAGGGCTAGATTGTCTCCTGCTGAGCGCTTACACAGACTGAACACCAAGAGCCATTAAAAGATCAGGCTCATCAGTAGTACACTCGTAACCCCCTATGCTACTCTGTTGTGGTGAGACCAGTCCAAATTCATCCGGGTGCTCATTGACTCTGGGGCTGACGAGAGCTTTATGGACACTACCCTTGTGTCAGAGCTGGGTATCTCCACTCAACCCCTTTCCATCCCGATGGACGTTAGAGCGCTGAATAGGCACTCTATTGACAGAGTCACCCACAATATGGTTCCTATCAACCTGCGAGTGTCAGGCAACCACAGTGAGACTATGCAGTTTCTGCTCCTGGAGTCTCCTCATGTACCCATGGTTTTGAGGTTTTAATGGCTCCAGAGGCACAATCCCCTAATCGACTGGGCTACGTCTTCCATCATGGGTTGGAGCCCGTTTTGCCATGCACATTGTCTGAAGTAGGCGCAGCCTGCCCCAGGACATCTCCCTGCAGGCTTGGGTAAAGCCTCGGATCTCTCCGCCATTCCCGCAGAGTACCAGGACTTACGGGAGGTTTTCAACTCTGGCCGCTCCACATCTCTTCCTCCACATTGGCACTACGACTGCGCAATCGACCTTCTCCCCGGCACCGCACCGCCTCGGGGGAGACTATATTCCCTGTCATGTCCGGAGACCAAAGAGATGGAGGGGTACAATGAGGACTCTCTCGCAGCAGGGATTATGCGTCCCTCTGTCTCCCCCCCGGCGCAGAGTTCTTCTTTGTGGAGAAGAAGGACAAGACCGTGTATCGACTACCGGGGCCTTAATGACATTATGGTTAAAAACTGTTACCAGCTACCACTCATCTCCTCAGCTTTCGAGACTCTCCAGGGAGCGGTCATCTTCTCCAAGTTGGACCTTCCAGACGCCTACCATCAGGTTCGGTTACGGGAAGGAGACGAGTGGAAGACAACCTTTAACAAGACTGGTGGGCACTACTAGTACCTGGTGATAACATTCGGACTGACCAACGCTCCCACAGTGTTCCAGGCCCTTGTCAATGATGTGCTCCGTGACATGTTGATCCGATTTGTGTTTGTCTACCTCGAGGACATCCTAATTTATTCCCGGTTAGCTCAAGAGCATGTCCTCCATGTCCGACAGGTCATCCAGCGTCTCCTGGAGAACCAGCTTTTCGTGAAGGCGGAGAAATATGAGTTCCATCGCTCCACCATATCCTTCCTAGGATACATCATCGCTGCAGGGAATATTCAGATGGACCCTGACAAGGTGAGAGGGGTGGTGGATTGGCCTCAACCCACATCCAGAGTGCAGCTGCAACATTTCCTGGGGTTTGCTAATTTCTACCGTCGTTTCATCTGGGGTTACAGCACCCTTGCTTCCTCGCTCTCTGCACTCACCTCTCCCAAGGTTCCGTTCTCATGGTCTCCAGCAGCTAACTGGGTGTTCTCAGACCTTCCCTACAGCTTCCATCTTAA
This sequence comes from Salvelinus alpinus, assembly GCF_045679555.1. NCBI lineage: Eukaryota > Metazoa > Chordata > Actinopteri > Salmoniformes > Salmonidae > Salvelinus > Salvelinus alpinus. The sequence continues at coordinate 23,736,115 of NC_092120.1, forward strand.
TCCATCTGGACCCATTCCCTCAGTTCGTAGTGGAGGTCGACGCCTAGGATGTCGGAGTGGGGGTTGTTCTGTCCCAGCGTTCTGCCCAGGACCAGAAGCTGCATCCCTGCGCCTTCCTTTCCCATTGTCTTAACCCCGCTGAGAGGAACTATGACATGGGAAATCGAGAATTACTCGCAGTTAAGATGGCGTTGGAAGAGTGGAGGCACTGGTTAGAAGTGGCGGAACAACCATTCTTGGTGTGGACGGACCATAAGAACATGGAATATCTCTGCACTGCCAAGCGCCTCAACTCCAGGCAGGCGAGATGGGCCCTGTTATTCACGGCTAACCGGATGTTTGTCCCGGATGCCTCTGTTCCGGTCCTGGAATGGGCACATTCCTCGAGACTCACCTGTCATCCTGGCTCCCGTCGGACCTTGGCTATCATCCGACAATGTTTTTGGTGGCCCGTATATCCTTGGAATTCGTCACGGGTCTCCCTCCGTCAGATGGCAACACCACCATCCTTACGGTGGTGGATAGGTTTTCCAAAGCCGCCCATTCTATCTAGTTGCCCTCAGCTAAGGAGACGGCCCAGCTCATGGTGCAGCACGTCTTCCGGATCCAAGGACTTCCCGTCGCCATGGTCAAAACCACCTCCATGGTCAAGACCACCGGACCCCTGCTCCCCGCTACCGTCTTGGGCAGAGGGTATGGCTTTCTACTCGGGATCTGCCCCTCCGGGTGGAGTCCCGCAAACTTTCCCCTCGTTTTATCGGCCCTTTCCCCGTCTCTAAGGTCCGTAGCCCCGCTGCTGTTGGCCTGCTGTTGCCCCGCACCCTCTGTATACATCCAACTTTCCATGTATCTAGAATTAAACCCCTGTCTCATAACCCTTTGTCTCCTGTTTCCATCACTCCAACACACATACAAACATTGGCGTACAAATTCCATTGGTGTAAACATGTGTGCATACATCAAACTGACTTCACGCCTGTGACTCAATCAACTCTAATGATGGACTTGAATGCAACTGGGTATGAAATTACAGCATGTATCCAGTCTCTTTGACACCTCAGTAATGGCTGTTTGTGCCTTTCAACTTGCTTAGCAGCACGTTGGGGGTTACCAGTGATGTAGGTGACGAGCAGAAAAACAACAATTATGATCACAGTGGGTGCTCTTCAGCACTGTTGTTTACATCAATGAGGTAGGGCCACTGTAAAAAATACAACTTAACCAATTGCTTAATCAGCATTATTCTGAGTTGAGTGGCCTTCAAATGGACAAGAATTTGAGCTAACGTGTTCACATTTGTTCACTCAACAAACTCTGCTCAAAGTGAGTGAATTTGAAAAAGCTTGTTGAGTAAAATTACAAATTCATGTTAACCTTTGGAAGGCAACACTGTATGTTGGTTCAGCTATATACCCAAATGTTGAGTATGCTGAGCAATGTTGAGCAAACTCACAATCCTATTGCAGCCTGACAATTGTATGTTGAATCAACTTTTTTTCCCTTCTATTTTTTCAACAGTGTGGGTCATTGCTTTCACTGAGAAAGTTCCACCGCAGAGCTACTGTACACATGTGGGAAAATAATATATTCTCATCAACAGTCTGTGTGTAATGTGATTGTATGATGAATGAATTCAATTAGATGAAGCATTTCCATATGTAGCACAGTTGTATAAACAAAGATAGCTATAGAAAGTAAACATGTGTGAGCAGTGTGTGATGAATTGGGCCGAACCTGAGTGTTGGTCTGTGGTGTAGGAGAACAGGAACCCTCGGCCTGAGTGATGGGGGCCAGAGTAGAATACTATTGTCACCTCATTGCTGTTTACAGTCACATTTCTCTCGGAGTCTTCAAGCTGTCCACACAGGGGGCCTGTGGATGACAGACAGACAGGCATGTGCGTAAGAACGCATACGACACACATGCAAGCGCGCACACACAAGGACTCCCAGATGCACGCATGCATGCAGACATACACGGGCGAATGCAAGAATGCGCACACACACGCACACACACACACACACACACACACACACACACACACACACACACACACACACACACACACACACACACACACACATCAGCACAAACATGACCAAGCTGAAAGCCTGGAGGCAGGGCAGTCTGGCTTTACACACTAGGTTAGTGTGTGGTCTCCTAGTCATGTTTGTGTAGTACTGCAGACCATCCATGCTTGTGTGAACTGATGACATGAAGTGAGCTCCAGAACAGCATGAAGTTGCCCCTAAGCAGGGTAACTGAATAGTTACAGCCTCTGGAATTGTCATCTAATATCTAGGAATGGCATCATACCCTTGTGCCCACAAGGTATGGCTGGATGCACCGTAGTGGCGTAGAATTGGCAGAGATGCATTGGCAGTGAAATTGTGTTGATGTGCTCTCTGCAGGCTACACTGCATGGCTTTTACTTGTAGCAAAGATAGGTTTTGAATGAACTACTTAACAAAAGAGACCGATCAAGTGGTCCATCAGAAGTGGGTGGATTTGTCTTAATGACAAGCATTAATTCAGTCAGTCAGAACCTGAGTGAGAATTCAAAATCTCACTATAAACATAGTTTGTCAATAGCATGTACAGTAAATCCCTTGTAAAAGTAGAGACAAGCACATAGCCAGTCAGGTCTGCGGCCCTGTGTGCACTGGAGAGTCTTACCCAGGCTGGGAGCTCCGTTGTTGGGTGTGATGGTGAGGGAGCCATTCCTGCAGCCCGGACTCCTTTCCACGTCAAAGTCCCCAAAGAGGAGGTGCAGTGTACGTCCCTTTGGAACTCGCAGTCTCCACTTACACCAGGAATCAACAGGGTAGGTCCACGGGTAGTTCTGAGAGGCCAGGGTGCCACTTTCTGTGGCCATCACAGTGTGCCCGCAGCCATTGCCTGAAATATGAGACAACCAAACGTACAGTTATAAGAGTTATTGTACTTGTACATAATACATCTGCCATATATGCAATGGTTTGGTGGCTAATTCCAGGCAAATGATATATCCTAACACTGTGTATGGTAATGTTGCTTTGGCATCCAGGGTACATCCTCAGTAATGTCAAATGTCCACACAATTACGATAAGGGCTATTTCCAGGAAATCCTTGACCGCTTGGTGTGTGGGTGTGAGAAAGTGAATGAATGCATGACTAGCAGTGTAGGCGGTACGGAGGGGCAGCTGGGGATTGTTAGCAGAGGGGACGGCCAAGTTCACCACTGTTTAGTCACAGTACATAACAGGGACTTCCATTAATGATGTTAATACGGTAAGGACACTATTTAGAGCTCTGTTAATTATCGGGCTCCTTTCCCAGACAAGGTGAGTAATAGGAGTCTCCGGGGAGGGAGCACTGAGTGTGCGCAGTAGAGCAGGAGATGTTTACACTCCTGGGATCATAACCGCAAGATTTCCCGAAAACAACCGGCCGCTGAAGCAGTCCTCCTCAACACTGTTGGACACTGCTTACAGTAAAAAGAGATTGAGGGCCCTATGCAATCACAACTATTGAAGTGGAAAATACTATTATTCAAAGGCAATGAGAAAGTGTGTTTGATTGTGTCATTTGAATCCAAAACTGCAATCATAACTCTTTAATTGGGTTAACATGTTTGATTGAACAATACCCTCTGTTTCGCACTCCTCACAGGGACTAATCCTCAATACTACAGAGTGTTGAGCAAACTCATCATCCTTCCATTCTGTTTCTATTTCATTTTAATCAATGTTTTCCTGCTAGTTCTCTGTGTCGTACCTCTTCTTTGTGCCCTATTCTTACATTTTTCCTATTTATTATAATTTTTTAAATTGTATTTAACCTTTATTTAACTAGGCAAGTCGGTTCAGAATAAATTATTATTCACAACGACGGCCGACCAAAAAGCAAAAGGCCTCCTGCAGGGATGGGGGCTTGGATTAAAAATAAAATAAAAAATGTAGGACAAAACACACATCACGACAAGAGAGACAACACAACACTACATAAAGAGAGACCTAAGACAACAACACAGCATGGTCTACCTCTGTCGCTATGACTAACTATTCTTTTGTAACGGAAAGAACTCAAATATTTAGCTAGACACTTAATGTGACTGTTTGGATGAGTCAGTGCATTAGGTCAGAGAGGTAAGTGCTGTGGGGTTGGCTGGCTGGCTTTAAAGTTGTACTGTGGTCAAACCAAGGACACCCACGCTCCCAGGGTAGACAGTGCAGTTCTCCCTTGGGTTCAAAATTAAGTTTGCGCGAAGAGTTGGTGGTCTCTGTTACTTTCCACTCACATGTCACATACATGTCACATACACGTCACACTGGTTAGCCTTTCCTGTCCGGCTAAGAGACTCTTTCAATCATAGTACATAACATTCTATCTTTCTTTCTTTCTCCTCTCTCTCTCTCTCTCTCTCTCGCTTTCTTTCTTTCTCTCTCTCTCTCACGTCTCTCCCTCTTTCTCTCACTAACTCCCATAACTTCTCACCGCTACCGCCCCTTTTCCTGTCCCTTAGGATTCCCTGGAAATGCCAGCGCGACAAACCGTAGCTGTGGGCAACAGAGCGTGGATCTGTGTCACCATCCAGTCTGCTTGGGAGCAGTATTCCTTGTATTCTGGGGACTTTTTTGGGTTGGCAGGCTGGCCTTCCCCCCTACACTCCTCCCCTCTCACCCTGTCTTTGACCTGGCCTGTCTCATGACGGTCTTGTCTAGTGGGGCTCTCTCTCTCTCTTTCCTCAGTGCTTGGGATCAACCTAAGCTTTAACTCATGCGTTATAGCTGTTGGTTGTTCCATGGAGTGAATAGCCTACACCCTGGCATTCCTGCTACTGACCCATACGTGCGTCCTGCTTTTAGGTCTCTCTAGACAGACTGGGCTTTCCAACTGTCTCAGACATATAATCAAACATTTAAATTATGATGGATATCCTTCTGAAAACCCTCACCTTCAGGGGCAGATATACCAAAAGTAATAACACAAGTTTTAGAACACCCACTCATTCAAGGATTTTTCTTTATTTTTACTATTTTCTACAGTGTAGAATAATAGTGAAGACATCAAAACTATGAAATAACACATATGGAATCATGTAGTAACCAAAAAAGTGTTTTATATTTGAGATTCTTCAAATAGCCACCCTTTGCCTTGATGAGCTTGACCAGCTTCACCTGGAATGCTTTTCCAACAGTCTTGAAGGAGTTCGCACATATGCTGGGCACTTGTTGGCTGCTTTTCCTTCACTCTGCGGTCGGACTCATTCCAAACCATCTCAATTTGGTTGAGGTAGGGTGATTGTGGAGGCAAGGTCATCTGATGCAGCACTCCATCACTCTCCATCTTGGTCAAATTGCCCTTACACAGCCTGGAGGTGTGTTGGGTCATTGTCCTGTTGAAAAACAAATGATAATCCCACTAAGCGCAAACCAGATGGGATGGCGTATCGCTGCAGAATGCTGTGGTAGCCATGCTGGTTAAGTGTGCCTTGAATTCTAAATAAATCACAGACAGTGTCACCAGCAATGCACCCCCACACCATAACACCTCCTCCATGCTTTACGGTGGGAAATAAACATGCAGAGATCATCCGTTCACCGTCTCATCCGTCTCACAGACACGGCGGTTGGAGCCAAAAATATACAACTTGGACTCCAGACCAAAGGACAAATTTCCACCGATCTAATGTCCATTGCTTGTGTCTTGGCCCTAGCAAGTCTCTTCTTCTTTTTGGTGTACTTTAGTAGTGGTTTCTTTGCAGCAATTCAACCATGAAAGGCCTGATTCACACAGTCTCCTCTGAACAGTTGATGTTGAGATGTGTCTGTTACTTGAACTCCGTGAAGCACTTATTTGGGCTGCAATTTCTGAGGCTGGTAACTCTAATGAACGTATCCTCTGCAGCAGAGGTAACTCTGGGTCTTCCATTCCTGTGGCGGTCCTCATGAGAACCAGGTTCATCATAGCGCTTGATGGTTTTTGCGACTGCACATGAAGAAACTTTCAAAGTTCTTAAAATGTTCCTTATTGACTGACCATCATGTCTTAAAGTAAAGATGGACTGTCGTTTCTCTTTACTTATTTGAGCTGTTCTTACCATAATATGGACTTGGTCTTTTACCAAATAGGGATATCTTCTGTTTAACCCCCTACCATGTCACAACACAACTGATTGTCTCAAATGCATTAAGAAAGAAAGAAATTCCACCAATTAACTTTTAAGAAGGCACACCTGTTAATTGAAATGCATTCCAGGTGACTACCTCATGAAGCTGGTGGAGAGAATGACAAGAGTGTGCAAAGCTGTCGCCAAGGCAAAGGGTTGCTATTTGAAGAATCTCTTGAAGAATCTCAAATACAAAATATATATTGATTTGTTAAACACTTTTTTGGTTACTACATGATTCCATACAGTTGAAGTCGGAAGTTAACATAAATCTTAGCCAAATACATTTAAACTCGTTTTTTCACAATTCCTGACATTTAATCCAAGTAAAAATTCCCTGTCTTAGGTCAGTTAGGATCACCACTTTATTTTAAGAATGTGAAATGCCAGAATAATAGTAGAGAGAATGATTTCTTTCAGCTTTTATTTTTTTCATCACATTCCCAGTGGGTCAGAAGTTTACATATACTCAATTAGTATTTGGTAGCATTGCCTTTAAATTGTTTAACTTGGGGCAAACGTTTCAGGTAGCCTTCCACAAGCTTCCCACAATGAGTTGGGTGGATTTTGGCCCATTCCTCCTGACAGAGCTGGTGTAACTGAGTCAGGTTTTTAAGGCCTCCTTGCTCGCACACGCTTTTCAGTTCTGCCCACAAATGTTCTATAGGATTGAGGTCAGGGCTTTGTGGTCAGACCCATTTGGAAGACCCATTTGAGACCAAGCTTTAACTTTCTGACTGATAACTTGAGATGTTGCTTCAATATAGCCACATCATTTTCTTCCCTCATGATGCCATCTATTTTGTGAAGTGTACCGGTCCCTCCTGCAGCAAAGCACTCCCACAACATGATGCTGCCACCCCCGTGCTTCACGTTTGGGATGGTGTTCTTTGGCTTGCAAGCGTCCCCCTTTTTTCTCCAAACATAACGATGGTCATTATGGCCAAACAGTTGTATTTTTGTTTCATCAGACCAGAGGACATTTCTCCAAAAAGTACGATCTTTGTCCCCATGTGCAGTTGCAAACCTTAGTTTGGCTTTTTTATGGCGGTTTTGGAGCAGTGGCTTCTTCCTTACTGAGCGGCCTTTCAGGTTATGTCAATATAGGACTCGTTTTACTGTGGATATAGATACTTTTGTAACTGTTTTCTCCAGCATCTTCACAAGGTCCTTTGCTGTTGTTCTGGGATTGATTTGCACTTTTCGCACCAAAGTACGTTCATCTCTAGGAGACAGAACGCATCTCCTTCCTGAGCGGTATGACGGCTGCGTGGTCCCATGGTGTTTATACTTGCGTGCTATTTTTTGTACAGATGAACGTGGTACCTTCAGGCGTTTGGAAATTGCTCCCACGAATGAACCAGACTTTCGGAGGTCTACAATTGTTTTTCTGAGGTCTTGGCTGATTTCTTTTGATTTTCCCATGATGTCAAGCAAAGAGGCACTGAGTTTGAAGATAGGCCTTGAAAGACATCCACAGATACACCTCCAATTGACTCAAATTATGTCAATTATCCTATCAGAAGCTTCGATTGCCATGACATAATTTTCGGGAATTTTCCAAGCTGTTTAAAGGCACAGTCAACTTAGTGTATGTAAACTTCTGACCCACTGGAATAGTGATACAGTGAATTATAAGTGAAATAATCTGTCTGTAAGCAATTGTTGGAAAAATTACTTGTGTCATGCACAAAGTAGATGTCCTAACCGACTTGACAAAACTATAGTTTGTTAACAAGAAATTTGTGGAGTGGTTGAAAAGCGAGTTTTAATGACTCCTACCTAAGTGTATGTAAACTTCCGACTTAGTTTTGATGTCTTCACTGTTATTCTACAATGTAGAACATTTTAAAAATAAAGAAAAAACCTTGAATGAGTAGGTGTTCTAAAACTTTTGACCGGTAGTGTAGTAATAACTGGACAGATGATCGGGAATTGTAGTCAATCATCAGCTCTGTATTGGGCCAAAATGTATTGACTTCTTTGGGGGATTTGCTGGCAGGCCCTCACAGGTCTGTACTACCAGACAGGATGTTTAGCTGTGTAATCTATCACTACACAATGCTGCTGTGTCAATCAGAGCATGACAACACACCCTGAGTTTTTCATAGACCAGGAGAGGATTGCTATGTTTTTTCTTATACATTTGTCTCTTGCTTCTCTCTGGTGCCAAAGTGATTCAGAGGAAGAAATGTACCATGAATTGGTCATCTTCCTCTGTGAAGATACTAAATCCCCAGCAGCAAAACAAAATGCGTCAAGAGAGCCCAGATCTGCGTGGACATTCACAGTAAGTTTCCATATATGTGTGATTCATGTTGACCCCTGCCTGATTGTGAAATACTGTGTCAACACAAGGGGTACACTCTCTTCTTGTTGCATGTCTTCCTGCTAGTCTTCTTGTGGGGAATAGTGGGGGGAAAAAATACGTATATATGTTTTGTCACATACACCAGGTGCAATTAAATGTGTTGTTTTATAGGGTCAGCCGCAGTAGTACAGCGCCCCTGGAGCAAATTATAGTTATGTTCCTTGCTCAAGGGCACATCGACAGATTTTTCACCTTGTCGGGTTGGGTATTCAAACCAGCGAGCTTTCGGTTACTGGCCCTGGACCACATAGGTAAACACAGATGAGAGTTCACTATCTGCAATGGAATGCCACCATGACATCACAGATGACCTTTGAACTATCGGGATTTTGTGCTCCAGACAGACCCAAAGATATTAGTGGCTTTGGTTTGATCCACCCCATGTGTTGGAGAGTTATTCACAGGAGCACTGAGCCAGTGTTGTTACAACTAGGCATTAACTATACCCTTATATTAATTTAAACCCTATCAAAGCTAGTGTTGTTGACTACTTGCATGCACCCCTTTTGCTGAAGTCAACTGTATGTGTGACAGGGTTTTTGCATAAAATATTTACTCTCGGTAATGACTTGAAAGGATTCTCAGCAATGGAAAGGATGCTCAGTTTGTCGTAAATACTTGGAATGACACAAGCAGAACTTCTCCAAACGAGGATTGGTACTCACACCATTTGCCAATAAGAGTGAGTTACCAAAGAAGGGCAGTGTACCTTTAATTTACAAATACAACAGCTACCTTGTTTATGAGGACTTTTATAAGAAACCTGAATTAAACTCATGCATCATCTGATTGATCAATAATCTATGATATACACCTTCTGAAAACTGGGAATTGCAGCAGGAGCACATTGTCTATTTATGTCACCAATAGCCACTTTAGAAAATGTCAAACGGTTTCAAATGTGGACATTGTGTGTAGCCCTCAGCCAACAAAAAAAATAACATAGAAAGTGATGACAATATCTTCAATAAAGTAAGCACCACACAACATTAAAATGACATGAAGATAATCTGTGAATATGCTCATTTATGTAGGCTATTCATGTCGATTAAACTCAGTTTACAGTACCAACTAAATTCCACAACTTTTATTATATAAATATAATAGCCTACAATTTATAGAGTTATTTGATCATTATCCAGTCAAGGCTCAGAGTAATTATCTCAATACAAATATCTTAAGCGATTTATAAAAAAGATAGGTAGTCTAATGTCTTTGGTGGTCTATTGCTATACAAACATTATACTATTCTGTACATTGACCATATACATATACAAGGGAATAAATAGCTTACCCTCCTGTCCGTTGACAATTATAAACACGACACTAAAGACGATCCAAAAATTCACAGCATCTCTAATCTGTCCAGGTTTCAAGAACATGATTTCCGCGGATAAAAGCAAGAAGTAAACCCTCAAACCCCGGGATAACACTACTCAGTTCACTTCTGCAGAATTTACTAAATTACGAGGCATTGAATATTTACGATTGGGCACAGGGAGATGAAGTGAGATCTCATTGGCTTCCAGATGTGTCAATTAAATCACTTCAAGAATCGCTTTCCCAAATAAGGGGGTCTTGCTAGATGTGGACTCATAAATGCTGATCTAAGGTCAGTATAACTTGTTATTTATTGTCGACCGCGGGGATACGCTGGTCCTAGATCCGTGCTTAGTGACAACCACCCCCTAAAACTTGAAATGACTTGAGTTGTGCAAAATGCATTAGAGCAGGTGAGAACACATTCCCTATATTTTCTGAGTTTAATTGAGTGCTAATAATTTATTAGCCTAATAAAACTATGTGCGCTCTATGATTAGCCTACTGTACACAACTGTAAACGTCCGCTACCCTTTGGTACAACGTGTGCATTGAATTCTACCTATTTATTATGCAAAATAATTTTACACGGTCAACAAACATCACTTATTGCATGCAAATAATATATGTGTATTATAACAACACTCCTTTAGTGACCTAATGATGATACGTGCGGTCAAATAAAACAGTATGTATCGTTGTTGTGAGCTATTCTAGTCATTTAGCCTTCACCTTTTCTAAACCATTCCGTGGTGCTCAAGCAAGCGGTGCACTCCTAGTAGAGCAGTTTGACCGATATACACATCGCGTGCGAACAACCGCTTCTCGTGACAGTAGGACAGATGCTTCTCACAGGCAAATACTGCCTTCGTTGCAGGAAGTGTAGCGAAGCAGCAGTACAGCGCATGTTCTGAGAACTCTCTGCAAGCAAATGATGAATTCTCTGCAGTAAAACGGTAAGAACAACACAGAATATTCAGTTAAAATAATATTTTATCATTTCTGGTTGGTTTACGTTGTGTTTTCGATTGCCTAGTCTGGAATGGTGTGTACTATGTACACATTGGTTGGTTGTGTGCGTGCCGCCGCACCAACATAACGTCAGTTTGAGTGGGTGAAGGAGGGAGAGAGGCACGCAAGTGCCGAAGTGGTTTATGCGCTGGGAATACTGGCTAATATCTCTGAAACGTTTGTTGGTATTTTATAGTGGATCTCCATCGGATTTTCCTAATTTTTGAATAACTTGGTATCATTTTTTGATAGGGTTTAATTCCTTTTACCACTTCACACAAACCACGTTTCCATCCACATATGTTGTCCCATATTATAGACTCAATTACAGGACTGTTTCTAATACTTTTCAGCAAACTCAATGGATTAATGTACTACTCCACAATCTATGGGTTGGATTGGAAGCATCTGTCTTTACTGTACCATTTTTATAATGCACCCCTCCAAACCTACAGTGCATTTGGAAAGTATTCAGACCCCTTGACTTTTTCCACATTTTGTTACGTTACAGCCTTATTCTAAAACGGATTAAACTATTTTATACACACAAAACCCCATAATGACAAATCAAAAACAGTTTAGCAAATTTAGCAAATGCATTACAAAATAAAAAAACAGAAATACCTTATTTACGTAAGTATTCAGACCCTTTGCTATGAGACTCGAAATTGAGCTCAGGTGCATCCTGTTTCCATTGATCATCCTTGAGATGTTTCTACATCTTGATTGGAGTCCACCTGTGGTAAATTCAATTGATTGGACATGATTTGGAAAGGCACACACCTGTCTATATAAGGTCCCACAGTTGATAATGCATATCAGAGCAAAAACCAAGTCATGAGGTTGAAGGAATTATCCGTAGAGGTCCGAGACAAGGTTGTGTCGAGGCACAGATCTGGGGAAGGGTACCAAAAAGTGTCTGCAGCATTGAAGGTTCCCAAGAACACAGTGGCCTCCATCATTCTTACATGGAAGAAGTTTGGAACCATCAAGACTCTTCTTAGAGCTGGCCAACTGGCCAAACTGAGCAATCGGGGGAGAAGGCCCTTGGTCAGGGAAGTGACCAAGAACCCGATGGTCACTCTGCCAGAGCTCCAGTTCCTCTGTGGAGATGGGAGAACCTTCTAGAAGGACAACCATCTCTGCAGCACTCCACCAATCAGGCCTTTATGGTAGAATGGCCAGACGGAAGCCACTCCTCAGTAAAAGGCACATGACAGCCGCTTGGAGTTTGCCAAAAGACACCTGAAGAATCTCAGACAATGAGAAACAAGATTCTCTTGTCTGATGAAACCAAGATTGAACTATTTGGCCTGAATGCCAAGCGACACATCTGGAGGAAACCTGGCACCATCCGATGGTGGCAGCATCATGATGTGGGGATGTTTTTCAGGGGCAGGGACTGGCAGACTAGTCAGGATCGAGGGAAAGATGAACGAAGCAAAGTACAGAGAGATCCTTAATGAAAACCTGCTCCAGAGTGCTCAGGACCTCATACTGGGGTGAATGTTTACCTTCCAACAGGACAACGACCCTAAGCACACAGCCAAGACAATGCTAATCCTAACCCTAATTTGACAAATCTCTGAATGTCCTTGAGTGGCCCAGCCAGAGCCCGGACTTGAACCCGATCGAACATCTCTGGAGAGATCTGAAAATAGCTGTGCACCGACGCTCCCCATCCAAACTGACAGAGCTTGAGAGGATCTGCAGAGAAGAACGGGAGAAACTCCCCAAATACAGGTGTGCCAAGCTTGTAGCGTCATACCCAAGAAGACTCGAGGCTGTAATCGCTGCCAAAGGTGCTTCAACAAAGTAAATTTGAAACATTTCTAAAAACCTGTTTTTGCTTTGTCTTTGTGGGATATTGTGTGTAGATTGAAGGACAAAAACAATTTGAAACATTTTAGAATAGGACTGTAATATAACAAAATGTTGAGTGTCTGTATACTTGCATATGTGATAATGGCATTTATCCTATAATGGAGACTAAATTAAAGGACTGATTCAAGTTCTTTGTCAGCAAACTCAATGGATTAATGTTTTCAACCACTCTTCTATCAAGTTATGTATTAGAAGCATCTTTACTGCACAATTTACAAAGTCCACTCCTCCAAACCTAATTACATCACACACAATAATGGCATTTATCCCATATTAAAGAATAAATTAAAGGGCCGTTTCATATACTTTGTCATCAAACTCAATGGATTAATGTAGTACAACTACTCCACTATCTATGTTATGATCTAGAGTCATTTTTACTGTACCATTTTGAAAATGCTCTCCTCCAAACTACTCACATGACATAATGGCATTTGCAGTGCCTTCAGAAAGTTTTCAAACCCCTTGACTTATTCCACGTTCTGTTCTTACAGCCGGAATTAAAAATGTATTAAATAAATACCCCATAGTAAAAAAGTGACATTTTGTTTTTTAGAAATGTTCGCACATTTATTGAAAATGAAATACAGAAATATCTCATTTACATAATTATTCACACCCCTGAGTCAGTACTTTGTAGAAGCACCTTTGGCAGCGATTACAGCTGTAAGTCTTTCTGGATGAGTCTCTAAGAGCTTTCCACACCTGGATTGTGCTACATTTGCCCATTATTCTTTAAAAAATGCTTGAAATTGGCTGTTGGTCATTGCTGGACAAGCATTTTCAGGTCTTGCCATAGATTTTTAAGTAGATTTAAGTCAAAACTGTAACTCGGTCACACAGAAACATTTATTGTCTTCTTGGTAAGCAACTCCAGGGTAGATTTGGCCTTGTGTTTTAAGTTATTGTCCTGCTGCAAGGTGCATTAATCTCCCAGTGTCTGGTGAAAAGCAGATTGAACCAAGTTTTCCTCTAGGATGTGCTTAGCTCCATTCTGTTTCTTTTTTATCCTGAAAAATGACCCAATTCTTAACGATAACAAGCATACCCATAAAATGATGCAGCCACCACTATGCTTGAAAATATGGAGAGTGGTATTCAGTAATGTGTCTTATTGGATTTGCACCAAACTGGACAAATGTTTTATTGCTTTGCCACATTTCTTTGCAGTATTACTTTAGTGCCTTGTTGCAAGCAGGATGCATGTTTTGGAATATTTTTATTCCAGAACAGACTTCCTTCTTTTCACTCTATCAAATAGGAGAGTATTGTGTAGTAACTATGATGTTGTTGATCCATCCTCAGTTTTCTGCCATCACAGCCATTAAACTATGTAACTGTTTTAAAGTCACAATTGGCCTCATGTTGAAATCCCTGAGTGGTTTCCTTCGTCTCCGGCAACTGAGTTAGGAAGGACACCTGTATCTTTGTAGTGACTGGGTGTATTGATACACCATCCAAGGTGTAATTTATAACTTCACAATGCTCAAAGGAATATCCAATGTCTGCTTCTTTTATTTTTACCCATCTACCAATAGGTGCCCTTCTTTGCGAGACATTGTAAAACCTCCCTGGTGGTTGTGGTTGCATCTGTGTTTGAAATTCACTGCTCCGACTGAGGGACCTTACAGATAATTGTATGTGTGGTACAGAGATGAGGAAGTCATAAGAAAATCATATTAAACACTATTATTGCACACAGAGTGAGTCCATGCAACTCATTATGTGACTTGTTAAGCACATTTTTACTCCTGAACTTATTTCGGCTTCTCATAACAAAGGGGTTGACACGTTTGTCTGGTTTGTCCCCGGGACAAAGCGGGAACTAGACAAAACCACCAGGGGACCATGAGCGAACATCCCAAGAACATCCTAAAAACGTCCTCGAGAACGTTCCCTTGGGTCCATCACACAATGTCCTAAGGACTAGTGACATTAACATCCTGAGAACTTCCTAAAAAAGGTCCTGGCAGTGATGGCCTGAGAACTTACAGGGAACCAGACAAAGGTCCCCAAGAGAAAGTTCCCTTGGATTTTGTGATTTGAGGGCCCCAGCCAGAGGCCAGTCTGAGCCCCCCCCCCGCCCCTCCCCTCCTTTCTTTTTATAGGTTTTATAGTAACGACGTTATTTAACTGTAAAAATGACAGCGCCACTCTGTCTCACTATATGTAGCCCATGTATTTGATGCTGTCTTGCCAAAAAAAGAGTATGACACTCTTTTTGGCCAGACAGCATCAGATACATGGGCTACACATAGATGTCCTCTGCCTCGACGAAGATTGCAGTATTATCTGCAGCACCTGTCTTTTTACTGAAGAAATGCATATTGTATACCCCTAGAGTCTAAGGGCCCGGCCCTGGGTTTCAACTAAGCTAGCCTCGTCGAGAACCAGGATTCCCTTATACAGGTAAGCCTGGGGAAGTTCATGGCAGAAAAATAGCTAAATATGGGTGGAGACCCGGTGTAAATCAGTAATGCCTTGCTTGGGCGGAGCTACAGTACTGCTCACTAGATTAGTGTCATAGGTGCAACAGTGTGTGACAATTCTTTTTACAGTCTATGTTGAGGATGGCTAGGAAATCGCCAATTTAAACCCCATCAAAATATGTTGATGCATGTCAATTTTGTGTATAGAGCACACTTCGGACAAAACTGAATTACTTTTTTCCTCCAGGTTGGCAATGTTGCAAACTATACTGAACAAAAATCTAAACGCAACATGTTTGTCCCATGTTTCATGAGCTGAAATAAAAAATCTCAGACATTTTGCATATGCACAAAAAGCTTATTTCTCAAAGAAAATGTGTAGTTTACATTACTGCTAGTGAAAATTTCTCCTTTGCCAAGATAACCCATCCATCTGACAGGTGTGTCATATCAAGAAGCTGATTAAACAGCAGGATCATTACACATGTGCACCTTGTGCTGGGGACAATGAAAGGCCACTCCAAAATGTACAGATTGTCACACAACACAATTGGCATGCTGACTGCAGGAATGTCCACCAGAGTGTAACGGCAGCCTTCCTCCTCTTCACGAGAAGAGAGGGTGTAACAGGGATCGGACCAACACGCAGCGTAGCCAGTGCTCAACATGTTTAATAAAACGATAAACAGTGAACACTTACAACGAATACAAAATAACAAATGTGGCAAACCGATACAGCCCTATCTGGTGCAGAGAAAACACAAAGACAGGAAACAACCACCCACAAACCCCAACACAAAACAAGCCACCTATAAATGATTCCCAATCAGAGACAACACAAAACACCTGCCTCTGATTGAGAACCATATTATGCCAAACATAGAAACAGACAAACTAGACACACAACATAGAATGCCCACCCAGCTCACGTCCTGACCAACACTAAAACAAGCAAAACACACAAGAACTATGGTCAGAACGTGACACAGAGCTGTTGCCAGATAATTGAATGCTCATTTCTCTACCATAAGCTGCCTCCAACATAATTTTAGAGAATTTGGCCGGCCTCACAACTGCAGACCACGTGTAACCACGCCAGCCCAGGACCTCCAAATCCAGCTTCATCACCTGCGGGATCGTCTGAGACCAACAACCCGGACAGCTGACGAAGGTGTGGGTTTGCACAATCAAAGAATATCTGCACAAACTGTCAGAAACCGTCTGCGTGCTCGTTGTCCTCACTCGTTGTCCTCACCAGGGTCTTGACCTGACTGCAGTTCGGCGTCATAACCGACTTCAGTGAGCAAATGCTCACCTTCGATGGCCACTGGCATGCTGAAGAAGTGTGCTCTTCACTGATGAATCCCGGTTTCAACTGTACCGGGCAGGTGGCATACCGCGTGTATGGCATCGTGTGGTGAGCGGTTTGCTGATGTCAACGTTGTGAACAGAGTGCACCATGGTGGGGCTATGGTATAGGCAGGCATAAGCTACAGACAATGAACACAATTGCATTTTATCAATGGCAATTTTAATGCACAGAGGTCCTGAGGTCCTGGCGAGATCCTGAGGCCCATTTTTTGTGCCATTCATCCACCGCCATAACCTCATGTTTCAGTATAATAATGCACGGCCCCATGTCGCAAGGATCTGTACACAATTCCTGGAAGCTGAAAATGTCCCAGTTATGCATGCCAATTTCGACTTTCTGCATTTGCGGTGGAAGGTGGCAGAGCTACAGCGGTGTTTGTCAGGCCAGGAGACATCTCGAAAATCCGTCTTCTAACAAAAACGTCTGTAGTGTCCAAACGGTTTGTCCTACAAATGAACATGACCCATCAATGGAAAGATTACTCTCACGATGGTGTTTTGCTCTACGAGTGTCACGGTACGCGTAGGAAGGTAACCTGTTACCGGGCCAAAACATTTATGGAAGTGAATAGGGCAATTCCACGTCAAAGGTAATAATACCACGGTAAAATGTATTTGATTTTTATCCTAAGCTTTCTTAGAATTTAGATATAGGACAGACACTTGAAAACATACTTCCTTTTGATGACATTTTTGACTATCTGTTTTTCCATGTATGAATCTGTTATTCAATGCATTTCTATGGGCTAATAGTGGTAAGGCCAAATTCTATGTTTCATCAAATATATACAGTACCTGTCAAACGTTTGGACACACCTACTCATTCAAGGGTTTTTCTTTATTTTTACTGTTTTCTAGTGAAGACATCGAAACTATGAAATAACACATATGGAATCATGTAGTAACCAACATTTTTTTATACAAATAATATTTTATATTCTTCAAAGTAGCCACCCGTTAATTGAAATGCATTCTGTCATCAAGGCACAGGGTGGCTACTTTGAAGAATCTCAAATGTAAAATATATTCTGATTTGTTGAACACTTTTTCGGTTACCAAATGATGTGTTATTTCATAGTTTTGATGTCTTCACTATTATTCTACAATGTATAAAATAGTAAAAAATAAAGAAAAACCCTTGAATGAGTAGGTGTGTCCAAACTTTTGACTGGTACTGTATATATTTGATGAAACATTGAATTTGGCCTTACAAGGTGCACCTGTGTAATGATCATGCTGTTTAATCAGCTTCTTGATATGCCACACCTGTCAGTTGGATGGATTATCTTGGCAAACGAGAAATACTCACTAACAGGAGTGTAAACAAATTTGTGCACAAAATTTGAGAGAAATACACTTTTTGTGCATATGGAACATTTCTGGGATCTTTTATTTCAGCTCATGAAACATGGGACCAACACTGTTGCGTTTATATTTTTGTTCACTGTAATATGGGCTACTTTTATGTACAGTGTGTGTACTTACATTGTTATAGTACCAGGGTTACGTTTACCAGCTAGAAATATTGTAATCAGATTACATATATTTTTGAAAAACTAGATGATTATTTCGAGGATTACTTTTAAATTCAGAAAGGATGTTTGTGAAAAAATATATTTCACTCTTCTCTGTTTTCTCAATGACATTCAAATCAGCATTGAAAAAAGGCACAAATTTAAGTTTGTTCCAACTGAGCAAGTCTGAGCACAGATCAGAGACCACTATGATGACACACCAAATGTGTTTGATGGATCGTGGGAAAAGAGCAGGAACAGGCTTTGGTAGGCTATAGTCCAAGCTATGTCTTGCATTGGTGCTACTGCTGTCGGCATCCAAAGATTATCCAACTTGAATAAACGCTTGGAAGTAAGGATGACAGCAGTGGTGTCGTCTACGGTGATACGGATATCACTTACTATTGATATCTACATTGGCGCATTGCTGCTCTCTCATTTAGCTATTTGCGCTTTATGGATTGTGGTTGTTGTGGATGGCTGTTCACAAATCTAAATGGGTATTTGAACCCAAAAATGGTTGAATTCAAGAAGTTTAAGCTGCCTGTCAATCATTGTTTTTGAAACCAGTGGACAGCCAGTGAAAAATGTGCTCTTGCAACAGCTGCGTAGTGCGAATCCCAGCCTATGGAATAAAAGTGGGGCTTTTATTGTTCAATCTAATTCATGCTGATTAAAAAAATAAATCCATAGGCCTAATGGACACATGCTCAAACTCGCACACTTTTGAATAGAGGTAAAGGGGCAATCTGTAGTTAATACATCAATTTTAGGATTTATAAATTATATTAATGTAAAGATAGAATTTAATCATATTATTATATGTAGTAAAAAGCGAGCGGTTAGAAGAATCCTACATAGCCAACCCATAAAGTAAAATTTTACATCCATATATGGCCAGCTATGTAAACTTCAACATTGATTTATCTTGCAATAGATGTCGTTCAATTGGTAACATACATGTTTGTCTTCTTCTAATGCCTCTTAAGGGGAAAGTAATCTAAAAGTAATGGAACGTAATCAGATTACGTTACTGAGTTTGGGTAATCCAAAAGTTACGTTACTGATTACAATTTTGGACAGGTAACTAGTAACTGTTAACGGATTAGATTTAGAAAGTAAGCTACCCAACCCTGGTTAGTACAGTAGGTAATCTCAGCACCCAGAATAACCAATGAGAGACTACACTGTCTGCTACTTATGTAGCTACCTAGAAGGCATGATTTTAGCACCACATGCAATAAAGTGGTAATGTTGTTTTCTCTATTTCTTCTTACAAACCATTCCAAAGTTAGGGGAAGAACAATTCAACTTGTTGAAGCCTGTCAGTCTGTTTTTGTTAACCCCTATTTATATATATATTTTTAAAGGGGGTAACCCATACTAGTAAATGCTCATAACCTTCACGCAAAATACTTTTTGTCAGATGATAAATTATTTGATTACATGAGAAGAAAGCCCAGTCAGAACCATTTGTACCATAAATTCAATATGGATCTATTCTCAATAGCTACTATTGCATGTCAGGACCTACAGTACTATTTTGGACTAGCGTAACATGGACCTCTATACAGTATGCTGAAAAGCATCCCTGTGTGTGCGTGTGCGTGCGTGTGCGTGTGTGTGAATGCATGCATGGGGTGGCAGGTAGCCTAGTCGTTAGAGCATTGGGCCAGTAACCGAAAGGTTGCTAGATCGAATCCCCGAACTGACAAGGTAAAAATCTGTCGTTCTGCCCCTGAACAAGGCAGTTAACCCACTGTTCCTAGGCCGTCATTGTAAATAAGAATTTGTTCTTAACTGCCTTGCCTGGTTAAATAAAGGTTAAAATAAAATAAAAATATATATGCCCATAAATATGCCTGTCCCTACAGCAGTCCAGGGAGTGGTCATGGCGAGTGCTGAGATCACAGTGTCCTCAAGGAACATAGTGATGGTGAAGGAAGAGGAGGAGGAAGGGGAGCACTGTGAGAGCTGCGAGACTCAGGTCATCCTCGATCTGCAGCCCATCATACAGGGGTAAGACTTTAAACCACAGCAGCAATTCAAAGAGGGGGCACTGGACACAACAGGGTGGATGGAGGGTTTGAGTTACCATTTGGACAAAACGCAAAAGTCTCAAAATTCTATTTGCAATTAGTAACTCATTTAATTTATCGTTACTGCGTGATGTAATTACATTAAGAAATTACAAATGTGACAGAAACGTATTTTTTAAAAGTGTACAAAGTGTGCTTTTCTAGACATCCAAGTCGTCAGTTATAAGATCAAGAGTAAGATAAAACTGTCGTTGAAGTGTAGAATTCTGATAGCAGGTTCTGTTATGTACTGTACATTGTAACAGCTGCCTCAGTGGGAGTGGTGAATATTGCATGAAATAGTGGACTTTGTCGCCTCCTACAGGGCAAATGAGGACAACGCTGACACTGGCTCTACTGTCCTAGCCATAGAGACACATCGTGGTAAGATTCCACAAGACGCTTTGTTTCTATTGCTTATTTGTATGACCAGTATTTTAATGAATTACTACATTCAACGTGGAGATTAGATTAGTATTGTATACATCATCTAGTAATTTTAAAAAACTGGATATATCATTCGTATTATCTTGTTTTGCTGTGTTTTTGATGCATGGATGCTTGCTTGTGATATTGTGTACATTATATACTGTGTGTTTACATTGTATTTGACCATTATGGATGCTAGAAGACAATCTTGCGGAGGGTGAGGAGGTTGAGTATGGATACCCCATCACCTGTGGCGAAAGCAAAGCAGTCCTCCTGTTTAAGAAGTTTGTCTGTCCTGGCATCAACGTCAGATGTGTCAAGGTACCAGTCATCAAGTAACTTGTTCATAAGTACTGTATGTCACTAAGAAACACGCTGGTGTGTATATGTGTGTACCTGTGTGTGTGCTGTTTTTGTGTGTGGGGGTTGTGTGTTTGTGTTCATAGATAATTTTGCTTTCCATTGTCGATATGAAAGCATGTGAGATTTTTTATTGTTATTTAACTCTTTCTGTGCCTGCGATTCTCTGTATTGCTGTTTCTCCTCCCTGCAGTTCAATAACCAGCTGATCAGCCCCAAGCAGTTTGTTCACATGGCAGGGAAAGCCACGCTGAAGGACTGGAAGAGGGCCATCCGACTGGGAGGGGTGATGCTCAGGTAGGCTGCCTCCTACTGGGTGGAGGACAGGGTTTATTTACATTTACATTTTTGGTCATTTAGCAGACGCTCTTATCCAGAGATACTTACAGTCAGTGCATACAACTAAAGACGCTAAGACAACCACATATCACAAGTAAAAACGTTATTAAATAAAGCATTTATATGCAGAATCAGTGCTAGGAAAAAGACAAGTGCAGGTTTGGGTTCAATATGTGTCTGGGATCTTCTTGTTTTGCCTGCATTGGGTTACCTGGAGTTTTCTTTGGCCCCATTACATTCCACTACCAGTTAGTAAGCAGCGTTCTTGCGGTGGTAGGATCACATATCACGCTGTCAAATTGCTGAGGTGATGCATTTCTCACCCCATCTTCGTGTTTGCACTTGTTCTCTGTCCATCTGGGGTTTAGTCTGCTGCCTTCATCCCTACATATCAGATCAGAAGCTTTTGTTACAAGCAAAGCTTTGATAAAACATTGAATTCATTAACCACTTGTAAACATTTCACTGTGTAATACACATATTGCCGCAACTAGAAGTAGCTATTTTCTGACTGGATTAGATATAGTGAAAACAATGTTTATTATTATAGAACTAATCATAAAATAAATATACTAAACCATTCTCCTTCTCCCAAATCTTCTCTTATGTCCTCTATGCAGGAAAATGATGGACTCAGGTCAGATTGACTTCTACCAGCATGACACAGTGTGCACCAACACCTGCCGCAGCACCAAGTTTGACGTGTTGATCAACAGCACCCGCTTCCTTCCGGGCAGCGCCATGCAGCCCCCCCCTTCCCCTCTGCCAAGTGAGCCTATCAGCCAATCAGCCAAGGGCTGACTACACACTGCCCAGTGTGCCTATCAGCCGAGGGCTTACCTAACTACAGCACACGTTTACTAAGTACACATTTACTCTCTCATATCCCGTGGCGGCTGCCATTTATTCAACTGCTGTTTTTATCCCTGCACAAACTACACTTCACCTTCGTAAACTGGTACCACTCATATTTTGAAATGGACTACATCAAAACATCAATGAATAATTGCCCTCAGCAGTCTTTGGTGTGGCACCTATTTTATCACTGCACAGGGCAGTGATTGGAGGAAAACAAGTAGGACAACAATTAGATTTAGGGGCCTCAATGGTCTCCTCAGGAGCGCATAGAACTTGGATTGAAAACCCTGTACTGTGAAGGCACTTGCAGAGTCACACAGTTGTTACCACTGCTTACAACCAAATGTCTACAACAGAACTGGATCAGCATTTGAGCTAGTGATATGAGTGATGACATGAGATGTTGGAGGAGTGGTTTGATGTGTGTTGGTGGCTCTCTGTGTATAGTAGATGGAGGCCATGCTGCAGTGTCAGATGAGAGGCTAGAGGAGAAGGCCTACACTACAGTGGAGTGGAGCCCTGGGCCAGCTCCTCCCATCACCAGCACAGCCAATGGACATGTCAAGAGGAAAAGGGGTGATATCATCCCTGGTCAGTATAGCAACAACAGGGATACATTGATAGTTAGCTGAATGTAAACACACGCAAACAGGCACGCGCTTACGCACACACGTTCACACACACATACTGTATAAACACACACACTAACGCACGCATGGTGGCACGCACTCACTCACACATACACACACACACACACACGTGTTTCTTAGGGACTTACAGTACTAAGGAAAGTCACTTTGATGACTAAAAAGGCATCCTGGTCACATCTGACGTCTTGACATACACACACACATTCCCCCAACACCATTCCACTTTCCTAATCATGCCACGTCTCTTGCCTTTCTCTAGATGGCAGTCTAAGCTTTTGGAGAGGCATAGCAGACGTTGGCCTGATGGGGGAGGTGTTATCCAGTTTCCGCACAGAACTGGTGGCCATGTTGAGAGGAGTGGAGGTCCGCAGTGAGAAGGCCATTCTGCAAGAAGCCGGTGAGCTTACACACTCTGTGACAGGTTCCCACAAATACTTACATAATACTGACGTGTATGAAATATCAGAGAGTAAAAGAAAATCTGTTCTGTGGGTAACATGTACACTGAGTGTACAAATCATTAAGAACGCCTTCCTAATATTGAGTTGCACCCTCCCTTTTGCCATCAGAACCGCCTCAATTTGTCGGGGCATGCACTCGATAAGGTGTCGAAAGCATTCCACAGGGATGCTGGCCCATGTTGACGCCAATGCTTCTCACAGTTGTGTCAAGTTGGCTGGATGTCCTTCGGGTGGTGGACCATTCTTGGTACACACGGGAAACTGTTGAGCACCTGTACTCAGTGTATTTAGCAGGTTTATATAGAGAGAGTTGGATTGGCAAGAGTTTCGTAGAAAACAAATCATAATTGGGGATTGGTTCATTTGTTGGACTGATTTATTTGAATTGCCTGTCTATTTGTTGTTACTGTGATGTGTTTTGTTCTGTCAGACGCTGTTGTACTGAACTCCCTTTCTGAGATGTTTGGACTGCTGGACTCAGTGAGGAGGGTTCTGGACCTGAGACGCAGTGAGATTGATGGCAACCAGCAGCAGGTCCACAATGCTCTTAATGGTGAGAGAATGTAAGCTTGGATGTGAGCTTGGAATGGGCAAACGTACACTCTTGGAGAAAAGGGTTCAAAAAGGCTTCTTCGGCTGTCCCCATTGGAGAACCCTTTTTGGTTCCAGGTAGAAACCTTTTCGGGTTCCAGGTATAACTATTTGGGGTTCCATGTAGAACGCTCTGTAATGGGTTCTACCTGGAACCAAAAGGGGTTCTTCAAAGGGTTCTCCTATGGGATTCTAGATTGCACAACACCATTTGTACTGTACTTACAATATATAGGTTTGGATCCCTGCACTAAAAGTAACACCATTGCTTAAGTTATTTTTGCTTACCTGATATGTATTCAGACTATTACTATGTTAGGTTTCCTTTTTTCACTTGTGGTAAACCGTGGGGTGTTGGGTTTCAGTGTGCAGAGATTAACACAGAGACCGTGAGGTTTTAGTCAGCAAACACAACTTTACTAGGCCATAAAAT
Source organism: Salvelinus alpinus (assembly GCF_045679555.1). Classification (NCBI taxonomy): domain Eukaryota; kingdom Metazoa; phylum Chordata; class Actinopteri; order Salmoniformes; family Salmonidae; genus Salvelinus; species Salvelinus alpinus. The sequence continues at coordinate 23,760,366 of NC_092120.1, forward strand.
AAACATAACAAAGAAAATCATGTAGGTTTGGCTCGGTCCTTCTTCTTAGCTTTGGCTCTGTGTCGGTCTCTCCCAGTTCTCTGTGCCAGACGTCGCATCACGTACCTCCCCTCTATTATCACCCCCCGGGGTAGACCTCCCGGGACACCACACACTGTTCATTGCCCGATGTTATACCAGTACAACCATGTGTCCTTCCTCAGTGCTGGAGGACCAGTTGGAGGACCAGAGGAAGCCGAGGCAGGATGAGCCCCCACCCAGCCCTGGTCACCTCTACATGGGCAGGTTCTCCAAGACCACCCCCTCAAAGTGCCCGCGGCTGCATCGCTCTAGCTCTTCCACCACCCAGCCTCAGAACCAGACCACACAATCGTCCATCGTCTTATCTCCCATCACCACATCCCCAGTGGGTCAGCCTCTCAATGTGGCCGGCCTGCCTGTGGCCACACTGGCCCAACTCCCCACCGGCTCCCAGCTCTTCACCCACTACACCACTGGCAACACCTCTGCAGGAAAGAGAGGCAGCGCCAGGTCCGTGGCTCTCCATGCAGCCTCCAGGGTGACTGTGCTCAACACAACCACAGAGTCATGGGTGGGGACCCCTCTACAGGTGCTTCATCTAACCCAGAAGAGGGAGCAGGACTCTGGGGACATGGAGAGCCAGAGGCCGGGGGAGGAGAGGATAGTACTTGTGCAGCAGGGGGTACTACTAGACACTCCAGGGATTCAGACACACTAGGCTGGGAACAGTGGGGGCTCAATCAGAGATGGAGGAAGAGGGGGAGGAGGAGGAGCAGGGGAGGGACAGGAGAGTGAAGGTACAGAAGGAAGGGTTGCATAATGTAGAGCATGTCTTTGGCACGAAGAGGGCATATAACCATGTGAGAGAAGAGAGAACCGTAAGGAATACAGTTGAAAGAGAATAGAGTGAGCGAGCGAGAGAGTGTGTGTGTGTGTGTGTGACTGTGTCTGTGTGGAAGAGAGCAAGAAGGTGAATTTCGTCATGCCATGTGTAACTCCACACAGACATTTCAGATTTTAGGCTATATGTGTAACATAATTTTAACGTACAGTACTTTTTCACATGGTGTTTATTACTGCAGGGCCCATAGTACTTTAATTACCCATGGTCTTCATCATCAAGGACATTGATATACTTAATGATAGGGGAGAGTGGGCTAAGTTGAGCCATTTCTCCATCAAGGGAAATATTGTATTCTTTCTAACAAAGATGTCTACATTTATTTCAGGATGTTGTGTATCACTGGAAATAATCAGAATTATGTAAATATTACAGTTTTGCGGGACAAGGTCTGTTAAGCCGTCTATTTCTGTACTGAATTAAATATTACCACTACTGTTTTAAAACCCTGTCTACCTTTAATTTCCTAAACACAAATCAACACAATCACAATCTCTTTTTTGTGTTGGAATAATTTAAAGCATATTTATCACTGTCTTAAAACCTAACAAACTCTTTGTACTTTTTTAAAACATCTTTTAACTTAGGCTCTGTTGTCACCTCATATCCCAGCGATAATGAGAAGAAAACACGTTCAACTTGCCATTGGCTCAACTTCCCCCATGGCCATTGGCTCAACTTTCACCCCATTGCAAACATTTTGACTATATTACCCCACACAGCTACAAGGAGGCACTTTCATGCTAGGTTTAGGACCTCATATTGAAGCTTATAGAGACCCCCAACTGATGTACAGAACAATCTTTAAATTATCTACACTGGTTTAGATACAGTACAAGCATCATGAAAACTCTTAACACAATAAATTAATTTTTTTGGACCTAACTTGCTTACCACTTTTTCCATGTGGTTTCTTTCTTCACAGAGCTCTTCCTAAAGATTTGGTCAAATAAGACATGTTTTGTGTATGGTTTCCTAAAAACAAGAGTGGCCTAACTTACCCCTTTAGCTCAGCTTACCCCACTCTCCCCTACAGGGTTTCATCACAACCTCTTCAGTAGTTCTCATCAACTCCTGTAAATCACAGCTTGTATTCATAAAGCGTATCAGAGTAGGATTGCTGCTCTTGGATCAGTTTTGCATTTTAAATCATAATGAATATAAGGGGGGACCTGATCTCCTTAAACAGCACTCCTACTCTGAGACGCAGAACTCACTGTTCCTCTCAAGAACACCAGGAGATAGGAACCATCTGTGCTATTATCATTTGGCTGTTTGTTCCGTTCTGGGTTCTGAATTATCATAGCAGAACCCAGAATGGAACAAACGGCCAAATGATAATAGCACAGATGGTTCCTGTTTCCTTTAGTTCCGATTTGATTACATATTGGCATCAAAATGACAGCACAGACCGGGCAGTACTCTAGCAAGTCCAAAGTTGTCGAAAGGATTTTGTGTGCAAACATTAGAATATTCCTTTTAAATCTTTTTTTCTTCCTTGAAGTTTGCACAAGTTCAAATTAAAAACTTTGTTGTCCATTTTTGTTTGTAATGGAATACTCCATGATAAATGTTTTGGTTGTTATAGGCGCTTCTGATGCATACACATCTAATGTTTTATTATTTGGTATACTATACAAAATAAATAGTCGCACACCGTGTATAAGCCTCCCAGAAATGTATTCGGTAAACCACCAATGTTTCGGCATCATATTGCCTTCTTCAGGGTTATTATTTTGTATAACAAAATATTTTGCGTTATTATTTATCATACCGAGAGATGCGTCTGTAGTGTTATAGTTTTCTCTTTTTTAGTAGCTCAGTTACTGTTTAGATCCCTTTCTTATTGATGTGAGACCATCTGTTTTCTGATACTGTCCCACTTTTGTTATTAAATACCCAGGAAATGGAGCCAATATTTCACTATGCACTCCCCTCACCTAAAGTTGTGGAGGAGATGAGAAGAGAAAAAATATGGGGGAAAAGTGAAATGATTTTGTGATTCTTTTTTAAACCGGCAAACATGTTTGCTACAGTTTTAAGCAAAACGTTTTTAGTGTTTGTCACTTTCCTCCCACATCATCTACCTAACAACGATTGCAAATATATATATATATTGAAACGTCATAGCACCTTTAATTGTGAGAGTAAATGCACTACATTGAGTAAGACTGATAATGACCAATTGTACAAACTTGTTATGTAAAAGTTTAATTAAAAACCCATTGCATATGAGATCTCTATCTGTGAATTCATTCAGTAGAAAAATGAAAGACCGATGACAACAACCCACACTGTCATTGCTTTACATTTACATCGCAATACCGTGATTGTAGGGTTGGCACAGAGGTTGGAGTCACCATTGGTTTCTTTTACAAAAAAAAGTGCAGAGTTCCAGATCCAGTGAGGAATATTGAAATTGCAGAATTTTGTTGGTTTGTTTTTTGGGACAAAACTTGAAAAATATTCCACTGGACACAGACACCAGTTCAAATTCGTTTTTATTTACATTTGGTTGAGTTGTCAACTAACGTGAATTCAATGTGAACTCAACAAAAAATGTCCCCATGTCAATGGATTTAGGTTCAACGTTGGGTGAAAAAATGACGATATTCCGTTGAATGTTTTGGTTGAAATTACGTGGAAACTATGTTGATTCAATCAGTTACATGCTTCCGCGCCAAAGGTTCACCATGGTCTTGCCATTGAGATTGCGATGGCGTCGCTTTGCTCCTTTCCAATTTAAAAGGTTAGCAGATTTATGCACAACTGGGAAAATATGCCTGCAGTCTTAATATATATTTTAAAAAAAATCAATCACCATGGTAAGCGTAGCTGACATTGTTCAGTCAATCAGGTGGCTCCTAACAAACAGAGTCAAGCCCTGGTCCATATGTACAATGTGCAAATGATTGGCTGAACGCCGAACGCTACTTCCTGGTGTAGCACTGGCGTGGTGGTGGAAATGTTGTTTTACTGTAGGCATATTTCCCCCGTTTTTTAAACCTCCCCATGCAAGTTAAGAAGGTCCAGGAGCAAACCTACACCAAGGCAGTCTGAATGGCACATGTTTGATGTACCTGCTAGCTCAAGGCAACTATGGGTAGGTGCACCCCGGAGTAGTGGGCATGTGGGTGTGTTGAAAGGAAGGAGTGGGCGTGTAAAAACGAGTAGGTGTGTCAAAAGCACTATGCCATAGGTTAGGAATTTTGGCTAGATGGTACACAGCTTATGTAAAAAAACAAATAATAATCGTAGCAGGTTAAGATAATTAACATAGCAGGTTAGGATAATTAGCTTAAAGGAGTCATGCTGAGACCACGGTCTATTTCGCAGATGAGCCCTTGAATGAACACATCAATAAACAACAATTACACTATACATGAAAAGCAAACACAAAACGGGTAAGGGTTAGCTAAAATGCAGAAAGGCCTTTAGGCGGTGCAGTATGACTAATTAGTTGCTTGCTTTCGAAACGCCCACTCCTTTCCACACACCCATACTCTGATCGCCATATTGGGCTGCAGCTACCCCCTTCTCGCTCAAGGGCCGAATGAATCCCAATAAACTATAGCTGCAGACCTCATCTATCAGGCCCCTCTCATTGAGAAGGGTGTGATTGCTGTCCGCAATTCGCGTTTCCACTAGATAAGACAGCCACAAAGTAAAAATGTTCTATGTTGTAAAAATTTATGAATACAGAAATTCGCCTTTTTGTCTTAATTTACGGCATGAGGTTAGCAGTGTGGTTAAGGTTAGGGTTAGGTTAGATAAATTGTAGAAATAGGCGGGGTTAATGACTTTAGGGCTGTGTTAACTAGTGACGTCCTGCAATTTGGGGTGTTCTTGCAAGTGGGTGTTCCTGCATCTCCCCCCCACCCCGCACTGTGAGCAAAACAATTTTGTGGCCACTCTTGACAGCATAGATATATATTTTTTGTTTTAGAGTTAATTTTGTGGAATTCTATACATTTTGCCATGGGGTGTAGAGAGAATGTTGCTGTTTTTAATATCATATAATTGTATTTAACCTTTTACTGCATTGGGCTAAATCAGGGTCACACAGAGTGTTTCTTGGAGGACTTAAACAAATCTACTTTGAAACAAAAGTATACACCTCAGACACATGGTTATGGGCTTAAAGAAATTAAGACACCTGTACCATGTCAGATATAGAGTTGAAATGTATTACATTTTGAGTTTGCATCCCAATATTACACTTTATAGACATCACAGAACACTAAAATATAACAAAACCGTAAAAATAAAGATATGTTTATTAATTATGAAATTAAGAAAAATATTAATAACATTCCACCCATGAGGCCACTAGGTAATTTGACTGTAGGAAAGGGTTACATTGAAGTGAGACTGACTAACAAAATGAATGCCCCCCGGCCGGTATTTCACCCTGATAACAAGTTTAGATAGCTGGCTGCTAAACTAATTTAGTAATCAAAAAAATGTTAGATGACATGGGCTAATTGACTATCAGTGACTGACATAACAAGAGAAAACTGATGATGCACAACCAAATTTCGAAATTGCACATTGTGTATTCTATTATTCTAACTCACAACAGTAAGTTGAGACCCTGACTGTTCCCAAAAAATACAAATAAAAGTTGTCCATCCCTGATCTAGCTAGTACTGTCACACTCTGATCTGTCTCACCTGTCTTTGTGATTGTCTCCACCCCCCTCCAGGTGTCGCCCATCTTCCCCATTATCCCCAGTGTATTTATACCTGTGTTCTCTGTTTGTCTGTTGCCAGTTCGTTTTATTAATCTAACCTACCAGCGGTTTTCCCCTTGCTCCTGTCTTGTCTATAATTCCTGTTCTCCAGTTTTCCCGGTTTTGACCTTTCTGCCTGCCCTGAGTCTGCCTGCCGTCCTGTACCTTTTCCCCACTACTCTGGATTACCGACCTCTGCCTGACCTGACCCTGAGCCTGCCTGCCATCCTGTACCTTTGCCTGCCTGTGTTCGATTTAATAAACTTTTGTTACTTCGACACTGTCTGCACCTGAGTCTTACCTTCAAACCTGATAAGTACACACATAGCTCTAAGAATATCTTGTCACTTACTACGGACCCTTAGATATGAGTGTCACACCTTTTTTCAGATGGGCCTATGGGATGTTTGAGGGGGGTGTTGCTGCAGGAACGCGCACATGCAGGAACGCCCCAAATGCAGGAACACCCCGCAACCACACACTGTTGCTCTCATCTCTCAGGCCTATCATTTACAAACCTCTCAGGGAAAACAAACCTCTTTCAATTGGCTCCTGGATGATTCTCTTTCTATTGGCTCTTGGCTACTTCCTAGTAGTCGCAGTATTTTATTTATTTTATTTTACCCTTATTTTACCAGGTAAGTTGACTAAGAACAAATTGGCCACTAGTCGGTAAGCCTTTCCCGACTGCAAACAAAATATTGAAAAAAGTGTGTGAATGTATGGATTATGTGAGCAGCACTACATTACCTACACAGGTCTGATGTCATGATGTTATTGAGACTGCTTAGCCTGTGACATTGATGTAACATAATTCATTGTTTCCCAATGGAACCTGTAGCATACTGTATATTACACAGAGAACGAAGCTGTCTGGATTCCCTGATTCCCCCTTGTTTCCATCGGAGAGGTGCTGTAGGTTTGAATCCAACCCCCCCAATCACTACCCTATTCATCAAGGCTCAGCTGAAGTGATCGCCTGCTGCTGCTGCTGTGGAATCTCTCTGATCTGAATATGGCAATGACAGAGGCTCTGTTCAACATTTATATCAGATCTCTGTCCCTTTATTAGGTTGAGGAAAGCATTCAGGAGAACCTGAGTCAGACTGATAATTTAACACGCTGTCTAGGGATTGTGAAGGTGGGGGACTTTTGAGTCTATGTTGGGTCATAGATGTAGAGTATTACTTTTGTTTCCTTGGGGATTGGAATCGTAACCATTCTTGATTAGAGGCTAGAGCTAATCTGTTTGGTTCTCCAGACGTGTTTGTTTACAGAGGGTTGATAGTGGCAGCTGCTGGTCTAGTTGACCACTTAACACATCCACACTGTCAGTGTGCCTCTGTCCACCTATCCGTGTATTGGATTCAGGCAGCATATTATCCCAACCCCCACATCTGTGTGGCAAATTACCCTCCGGTTTCAAAGTGGCTAAGTCAATTTGTGGTGTGGTTGGACTATTAAGGTGCAAAATGGCTGCCTGCATCACCCAGGTGTGATTCCAGATGCTAGCTTGACATTCACTTTGCTCCTTTGGTCAAATTGAATCATTTGCAGAGTAATCCATCGCTCATCTGCCATCCCCGGCTAACTACATTAGAGACTGGGACGTGAGCTCCTCTTGCAGGCTCAGAGACGTCGCTCTCGGCAGGGGTGTGCGTCCGTTTCCCCTGTTTAATCCAATCCAGCGTCTCTAATGTTCAGGCGGGGGAACAAAATGAATGATGAAACAGCCTGCAAATGGTGGTTTGATCCAATTGGGCGTTCTGGGGCCACCGTGTATAATGACGTCCAAACTCTGTTCTAATGCTACCTTGGATCATTCTAGGATCCCACTGGGCACAAAATGGTTGAATCAATGTTGGTTTCAATGTAATCTGTCAACGTATTGTGACGTTGAATCTACGTTTGAAACACATTTGAATTTGCAAAAGTAATCGACCAGTACTGTTTCTTATAATTCCAACCAGCGTTGCAAGCATTGAAATGAAGGTAAAACTTCAATTTAAAGACAATAACTTTACCTGACTAACTAGTTGTTAGATCAGTCATGTATATGTTGAAATTGCGTTGCTAATTGCTAAATTGCGTGGCTAATTTCAGGTTAGAATGGTTAGAAAACTGAAACACAATTCATGTCATGTGGTGTTGTAAATACGTTGAACATGCAACATCATATTTTAGATGTTGACATTCTAGCATTTTCTCACTGTTTAATCGATGTCTGTTTTTCATCCTATATCCAATATATATTGGGGTGGTGGAAATTATGTTGAACCCTGCTAAACTTTGGAAACAAGCTGTGTTTTTTTCTGCTATCATGTCAACACATATACGGATACTGAGCAGATTCCATACTCATTTGCGTAGCTGTGCTCGACCTTAATAACATTGAATAGCTGAAAGTAACTCCTCTAAATTGTTTTACACAAGCTATGTGATAGTAAATTCGGAGTGAAGTTGAGTTTATTATTAAATAAAGAAAAACCCTGGAATGAGTAGGTGTGTCCAAACTTTTGACTGGTACTGTAGGTTCCATTCAACGTTGTACATTGACCTCAGATTTGCCCAAAGGACACCATAATTTCAAGGTGTAGTTAGGTATACTATCATTCATTCATGATTCATCTTTAGAAGTTTAAAAGTAGTGACCAACTTTTTATATAGTTTTGTCATTTTTATTTCTCAAAGTAATATATATAAATCGGATGCCAAATTCATGATAATAGTAATAAGCTTTTACCTTTGGATATTGTCTTTTCTAAATGTTATTCATAATATATATATGGATAAGACAATAACCAAATGTAAATGTTTATTATATTAATATCATGCATTTGGCATTCAATTTATAGGGCTAAGTTGCCATATGTGACCGAGCGGCTCGATTCAGTCTTATGTAGCAAAATTTTTAATTGTGTTTTTTACATTGGATAAAAGTAGAGACTCTGAGATAGAAAATGGTATATCATACACTACAGTTGAGGAACAATGGGAAAGTCATTCTGCTTTGAAAGTTTATAAACTTGTAACCTCACTTTTTAATTCTGCTTTGAATGTTGATAAACTTGTAACCTCACTTTTAAGAAAATGGCCCTTGAATAATTTGGTACCTACTGGAGAGCCTTTCTTTGTCTACACCCATTCAACATCGTTCACACCCTCTTAAGCTTTAGCACCACCCATCTCTTTAAGGTTTCACATGTGAGGCTATGTACTAAACGACCAAAGATTTCAAGACTAAAGGCTGGTTTATACTACGAGTGTGTTCATAAATGGGTGCTTAAATTATTGTTGATTAACCATATCATTATTGTATGATGTTATATTGTAGTTATATAGTAGTCAGAGTCACCAACCCTGATCCGGTAGCACCCCCCCCCCCCCCCCCCCACTGAGTAGCATAGCTAGCATAGCGTCACAAGTAACTTGTAGCATCTAAATATCATTAAATCACAAGTCCAAGACACCAGATGAAAGATACAGGTCTTGTGAATAAAGCCACCGTTTCAGATTTTTAAAATGTTTTACAGGGAAGACACAATATGTAAATCTATTAGCTAACCACGTTAGCAAAGGACACGATTTTTTTACTCCCAACAGCTTTTTCCTGCGTCAGTAGCGATCACTAATTCGACTAAATAAAAAAATATATAGCCACTAACCAAGAAACAACTTCATAAGATGACAGTCTGATAACATATTTATGGTATAGCATAGTTTTTTTGGGGAAAATGTGCATTTTTCAGGTATAAATCACAGTTCTACATTGCAGCTGCAATCTGAAATAGTGCTGACCCAGCCAGAACAATTACAGAGACCAACGTCATATAACGAATTACTCATCTTAAAACATTTCAGAAAAATACACAGCGTACAGATATTGAAAGCCCAACATCTGGTGAATCCAAACAATATTTCAGATTTATTAAATGTTTTATAACGAAAACAAAATGTAGCGCTAAATTAGCATAGCTATACCAGGCAGATTCGGCTAGGCGCCCACGGCCAGTTCACATGCACAACAGATATGATATAACATCGTAAATTGGGTCTTACTATGGCTGATCTTTCATCAGAATGTTGATCAAAGTGTCCTTTGTCAAGATGAGTCGTTGGTTCCGTTCAGAATTGTTCCTTTCCCACTCCATTTAGCACAGGTACTGGTCGAGTGGCACGGATCTCTCAAACGTAAATAAAATCAGACAACGGAACACCACAAAACTCCCGAAAAAATTCAAATAATCTGATTAAACTATATTGAAAAAACATACATTACGATGATCTGGTCACATGTATCAAACAAACTTCGAGACGGAGATAGTTTTCATCCATAATGGCCGCACAACAGAAGACAATCGCAGCTACAAGTCGCACGATTTAGACAACCGGAAGTTGTCGGTCACGCCAAAGAATTAGCTCTCATTTCACGTCAGTCCCAGATAAACAAGATATTTTTCCTCTGACGTCCTCTTGACACCCAGAGGAAGGCCAATGAGGTGTGTTTCGGGTCATAGGGGGCACGACCATATATAGGCAGAGCGTTGAAGCTGGCATACACATCTTGCTTTTTTCTTCTTGGTCATGGAAAGTGCTGTCAAATGACTTCTGTATCACTCAGAGACAAAATTGAAACGGTTTTAGAAACTAGAGATTGTTTTCTTTCCAATGGTATTATTTATATGCATATAGTAAGAGCAATAATTGAATAAGAGGCAGTTTAATCTGTAGAGCAAATTATGCTAATGGGAAAATAGCACCCCCTGTATTCTCAAGAAGTTAAAAAAAAAAATGTTTATCCCCTTTTCTCCCCAATTTTCGTGGTATCCTGTCACGCCCTGGCCTTAGTATTCTTTGTTTTCTTTATTATTTTAGTTAGGTCAGGGTGTGACATGGGTAATTTATGTGGGTTTTGTAGTGTCCAGGGTGATTGTAAGGTTTAGGGGGTTTATTTAGAGTAGTTGGGTTTATGTTTAGTATAGTTGTCTAGCTGTGTCTATGTTGTGAGTAGTTGTCTAGGAAAGTCTATGGTTGCCTGAATGGGTTCCCAATTAGAGACAGCTGGTTTCTGTTGTCTCTGATTGGGAGCCATATTTAAGGTAGCCATGGGCTTTAGTTTGTTGTGGGGAATTGTCTATGTCTGAACGTTTGTAGCCTGTGTGTGTGCACTACGTTTATTAGCTTCACGGTCGTTTATTGTTTTGGTAGTTTGTAAGTGTTTTGTTTCGTTTTGCCTTCTTCTATAATAAAAGAAGATGGCTTATTTTCCACATGCTGCGTCTTGGTCCGTCTCTCCTCCACACGATCGTGACAGTATCCAATCGCTAGTAATTACTATCTTGTCTCATCGCTACAACTCCCGTACGGGCTCGGGAGAGACGAAGGTCGAAAGCCACGCGTCCTCCGAAGCACAACCCAACCAAGCCGCACTGCTTCTTAACACAGCGCGCCTCCAACCCGGAAGCCAGCCGCACCAATGTGTCGGAGGAAACACCGTGCACCTGGCCCCCTTGGTTAGCGCGCACTGCGCCCGGCCCGCCACAGGAGTCGCTGGAGCGCGATGAGACAAGGATATCCCTACCGGCCAAACCCTCCCTAACCCGGACGACGCTAGCCCAATTGTGCGTCGCCCCACGGACCTCCCGGTCGCGGCCGGCTGCGACAGAGCCTGGGCGCGAACCCAGAGACTCTGGTGGCGCAGCTAGCACTGCGATGCAGTGCTCTAGACCACTGCGCCACCCGGGAGGCGTAGTTATATACTTGACAAAGAATCAATTGACAAATTTGCAGACTTGATACAAAATATTGTCCAGTATTGAAATGCTTCTCTGGATCAATCTGAAACTTTGCACACACACTGCTGTCATCTAGTGGCCAAAATCCAAATTGCGCCTAAACTGCAATAATACATTATGGCCTTTCTCTTGCATTTCGAAGATGATGAAAAAAATTATACGCATGTATTTTTGTTTGTATTGTCTTTTACCAGATCTAATGTGTTATATTCTCATACATTAATTACACATTTCCACACACTTCAAAGTGTTTCCTTTTAAATGGTATCAATAATATGCATATCCTTGCTTCAGGTCCTGAGCTACAGGCAGTTAGATTTGGGTATGTCATTTTAGGCGAAAATTAACATTCACAAGGCTGCAGGGCCAGACGGATTACCAGGACGCGTACTCACAGAATGCTCTGACCAGCTGGCAAGTGTCTTCACTGCCATTTTCAACCTCTCCCTGACTCAGTATGTAATACCTACATGTTTCAAGCAGACCACCATAGTTCCTGTGCCCAAGAATGCTAAGGTAACCTGTCTAAATGACTATCGCCCCATAGCACTCACGTCTGTAACCATGACATGCTTTGAAAGGCTGGTCATGGCTCACATCAACAACATCATCCTAGACACTCTGGACCCACTCCAATTTGCATACCACCCCAACAGATCCACAGTTGACACAATCTCTATTGCACTCCACACTCCCCTTTCTCACCTGGATAAAAAGGAACACCTACGTGAGAATGCTGTTCATTAACTACAGCTCAACGCTCAACACCATAGTGGCCTCGAAGCTCATCACTAAGAACTATCAGCTCAAATATAAATAACATGAGCATGTCTACTTATGATACGTTTCCCAGTAAAGCAACAAAAAAAATAAAGCATCCCAGAAAAGTGCTAAAAATAGCCCACATTAACATATGTAGTTGTCCACATATTCTAAGTCAGAACCGTCCAGAGTAGTAATGCTAGGCGGGTGGGCAGGTGCGGGCAGCAATCGTTTGAAGAGCATGCATTTAGTTTTACTAGCGTTTAAGAGCAGCTGGAGGCCTGTTAACACAGTGTCCAAGGAAGGGCCAGATGTATACAGAATGGTGCCGTCTGCGTAGAGGTGGATCAGAGAATCATCCAGCAGCAAGAGTGATATCCTTGATATACACAGAGAAACGAGTCGGCCCGAGAATTGAACCCTGTGGTACCCCCATAGAGACTGCCAGAGGTCCGGACAACAGGCCCTTCGATTTGACACACTGAACTCTGTCTGCGAAGGTGTTGGTGAACCAGGCGAGGCAGTCATTTGAGAAACCAAGGCTATTGAGTCTGCCGATAAGAATGTGGTGATTGACAGAGTCGAAAGCCTTGGCCAGGTTGATGAAGACAGCTGCACAGTACTTTCTTTTATCGATGGCGGTTATGATATGGTTTAGTACCTGAGGTGCACCCATGACCAGCTCGGAAACCGGATTGCACAGCGGAGAAGGTATGGTGGGATTCAAAATGGTCAGTGATCTGTTTATTAACTTGGCAGATATCCAAGAGTTTGCGACATTCAGGAATGAGACTGATGAGGTCATAATACATTAATAGAAGACCGTAATCGATAATAAAATATCTGAAGAGTTATATTCGAGAAATTGCAACTCTATAAGCAACATTTTCCTATGGTGCCCCAACATCCTAGTAACTTACTATTCTGTGATTCATAAGTGTCGGTAGCAGCAACATTATGTACAAAATAAATAAATTAATATGCTACAAACAATGCAAAATTTTTTACAAAATAGCACAGTTGGTTAGGAGCACGTGAAACGGCAGCCATCCCCTCCAGCGCCATTCTGCGTTCTTGGCTCATTCAAAACTCACTGATATTGCAAACTACTTTCATGATTTTTTTATTGGCAAGATTAGCAAACTTAGCCATGACTTGCTAGCAACAAACTCTGACACTACACATCCAACTATATCTGACCAAATTATGAAAGACAAGCATTGTAATTTCTTATTCCGTAAAGTGAGTGTCGAAGAAATGAAAAATGTACTGTTGTCGACAACAATAACAAGCCACCGGGGTCTGACAACTTGGATGGAAAATGACTGAAGTTAATAGCAGACGATATTGCCTCTCCTAGTTGCCATATCTCATGAGTTAGATGCACTATTGTAAAGTGGTTGTTCCACTGGATATCATAAGGTGAATGCACCAATTTGTAAGTCGCTCTGGATAAGAGCGTCTGCTAAATGACTTAAATGTAAATGTAAATATCTTAAATTTAAGCTTACTCAAAAGTGTGTGTCCTTTTAGATGTATTTTATTTACCAGATACAATGCTATTTTACAGTAAACAAATTGAAAACAGACTTTCAGCGCACTTATAGTGAAGGACATTAATGACTGTTGATTGGCTGAGAGAAATTGATGATAGAAATATTGTGAGGGCTGTTTTGTTAGACTTGAGTAGAGCTTTTGACGTTATCGATCATAGGCTGCTGCTGGGGGAAAAAAATGTGTTATGTCTTTACACCCTCTGCTATATTGTGGATAAAGATTTACCTGTCTAACAGAACACAGGGTGTTCTTTAATGGAAGCCTCTCCAACATAATCCGGGTAGAATCAGGAATTTCCCAGGTCAGCTGTCTAGGCCCCTTACTTTTTTCAATCTTTACTAACAACATGTCAATGGCTTTGAGTAAGGCCAGTGTGTCTATGTATGGGGATGACTCAACACAGTACACGTCAGCTACTACAGTGACTGAAATGACTGCAACACTTAACAAAGTGCTGCAGTTAGTTTCAGAATGAGTTGGAAAGGGATAAGTTAGTCCTAAATATTTCAAAAACTAAAAGCATTGCATTTGGGACAAATCATTCACTAAATCCTAAACCTCAACTAAATCTTGTAATAAATAATGTGGAAATTGAGCAAGTTGAGGTGACTAAACTGCTTGGAGTAACCCTGGATTTTAAACTGTCATGGTCAAAACATGTCGATACAACAGTAGCTAAGATGCGGAGAAGTCTGTCGATAAAAACGCGCTGCTCTGCCTTCTTAACAACAAGGCAGGTCCTACAGGTCCTAGTTTTGTCACACCTGGACTACTGTTCAGTTGTGTGGTCAGGTACCACAAAGAGGGATTTAGGAAAATTACAGTTGGCTCAGGACAGCGCAGCACAGCTGCTGTCTGTTTAAACTATTAGCACACAGCTTGGACACCCATGTATACCCGACAAGACATGCTCCCAGGCGTTTCTTCACAATCCCCAAGTCCAGAACCGACAATGGGAGGCGCACAGTACTTGCAACAAAGACTGAGAGTCGAGAAGCAGGTGGTACGTTTAATAAACCAACAAACATCCATAGACGACATTGCAGTGGCGTCTTCACATAGACGCAGAAACAATACTGACTGGGGAAAGAACCTATGGGAGTGCAAGATATAGGGGAGGTAATAAGTGACAGGATATTAAAAACTGTAATATCTTATGTTTCACCGAGTCGTGAATAACATACATCTGGTGGGTTATACTGTCAAGACTTCTGCCGAAGTCGATGCCTCTCCTTGTTCGGGCGGTGCTCGGCGATCGACGTCACCGGTCTTCTAGCCATCATTGATCTATGTTTCATTTTCCATTGGTTTTGTCTGGTCTTCTTACACACCTGGTTCCAATCCCATTCATTAATTGTTGTGTATTTAACCCTCTGTTTCCCCTCATGTCCTTGTCAGAGATTGTTTATTGTTATGTTCATGTTCTATGGATTGGTGTTTTTGTACCCACATTTATTTTATTATGGACTTTGGTTTTGGAGTTTGTTTTAAATTATTATAATACTCCATTTATACCAAGTTTAATTCTCCTGCACTTGACTTCCCTGCCACCTACATACACGACGTGACATATACACTGTATTGGCAGGATAGAACAGTAGCCTCTGGTAAGACAAGGGATGACGGTCTATGTATATTTGTAAACAGCTGGTGCACGATATCTACGGAAGTCACAAGGTTTTGCTCGCCACCACAAACCAATGCTGGCACTAAGACCGCACTCAATGAGCTGTATATGGCCATAAGCAAACGTAAGAAAGAAAACACTCGTCGAGAGGCGGCGCTCCTAGTGGCCGCGGACTTTAACGGAGGGAAACTTCAATCCGTTTTACCTCATTTTTAAATGTGAAACCAGAGGGAAAAGAACTCTAGACCACCTTTACTCCACAAACAGAGATGCATACAAAGCTCTCTCGCTCTCCATTTGGCAAATCTGACCATAATTCTATCCTCCTGATTCCTGCTTTCAAACAAAAATGAAAGCAGGAAGCAAAAGTGACTCGGCCTTTCCAAAAGTGGTCAGATGAAGCAGATGCTAAGCTACAGGACTGTTTTGCTAGCACAGACTGGAATATGTTCTGGGATTCTTCTGATGGCATTGAGGAGTACACCACATCAGTCACTGGCTTCATCAATAAGTGCATCGATGACGTTGTCTCCACAGTGACTGTACGTACATACCCCAACCAGAAGCCATAGATTTCAGGCAACATCTGCACTGAGCTAAAGGGTAGAGCTGCCACCTTCAAGGAAGCTTATAAGAAATCCCGCTATGCACTCCGACGAACCATCAAACAGGCAAAGCGTCAATACAGGATTAAGATCGAATCGTACTGCACCGTCTCCGACGCTCGTCAGATGTGGCAGGGCTTGCAAACTATTACAGACTAGAAAGGGAAGCACAGCCGCGAGCTGCCCAGTGGCACCAGCCTACCAGACGGGCTAAATTACTTCTACGCTCGCGTCGAGGCATGTAACATTGAAACATGCATGAGAGGATCAGCTGTTCCGGACGACTGTGTGATCACACAGACCTTTAACCAGGTCAACATTCACAAGGCCGCAGGGCCAATCGGATTACCAGAACATGTACTCCACTGACCAACTGGCAAGTGTCTTCACTGACATTTTCCACTACTCCCTGTCTGAGTCTGTAATACCAACATGTTTCAAGCAGACCACCATAGTCCCTGTGCCCAAGAACACAATGGTATCCTGCCTAAATGACTACTGAGTTGTAGCACTCACGTCTGTAGCCATCAAGTGCGTTGAAAGGCTGCTCATGGCCCACATCAACACCATTATTCCAGAAACCCGAGACCCACTCCAATTTGCATACCGCCCCAATAGATCCACAGATGATGCAGTATCTACTGCACTCCACACTGCCCTGTCACACCTGGACAAAAGGAACACCTATGTGAGAATATTCATTGACTACAAACAGCTCAGGGTTCATCACTATAGTGCCCTCAAAGCTCATCACTAAGCTAAGGACCCTGGGACTAAACACCTCCCTCTGCAACTGGATCCTGGACTTCCAGACGGGCCGACCCCAGGTGGTAAGGGTAGGTAACAACACATCTGCCACACTGACCCTCAACACGGGGGCCCCTCCGGGGTGCATTCTCAGTCCCCTCCTGTACTCCCTGTTCACTCATGACTGCTTGGTCAGGCATGACTCCAACACCATAATTAAGTTAGCTGATGACACAACAGTGGTAGGCCTCATCACCGACTAAGATGAGACAGCCTATAGGGAGGACGTCAGAGACCTGGCATTCAACGTGATCAAGAAAAAGGAGATGATTGTGGACTACAGGAAAAGGAGGACCGAAAACGCCCCCCGTTCTAGGTTGAGAGCTTCAAGTTCCTTCGTGTCCACGCCACCAACAAACTATCATGGTCCAAGCATATCAAGAGAGTTGTGAAGAGGGCATGACAAAACCCTCAGGATACTGAAAAGATTTGGAATGGGTCCTCAGATCCTCAAAAAGTTCTCCAGCTGCACCATCCTGACTGGTTGCATCACTGCCTGGTATGGTAACTGCTTGGTCTCCGACCGCAAGGCACTACAGAGGGTAATGCGTACGGCCCAGTACATCACCGGGGCCAAGCTTCCTGCCATCCAGGACCTCTATATCAGTCGGTGTCAGACGAAGTTCCTAAAATTTCTCAAAGACTCCAGCCACCATAGTCATAGACTGTTCTCTCTGCTACGGCACGGCAAGCGGTATCGGAGCGCCAAGTCTAGGTCCAAGACAGCTTCTATCCCCAATCCATAAGACTCCTGAACAGCTAATCAAATGTCTACCCATACTATTTACATTGCTGCCCCCCCCCCTCTTTTACGCTACTGCTATTCTCTGTTTATTATCTATGTATATTCACTTTAACTCTACCCACATGTACGTATTACCTCAACTAACCAGTGCCCTCGCACATTGACTCTATACCGGTACCCCCGTATATAGCCTCGCTATTGTTATTTACTGCTGCTATTTAATTATTTGTTACTTTTATTTCTTATTTTTACTTATCTATTTTAATTAACATGTATTTTTCTTAAAACTACATTGTTGGTTAAGGGCTTGTAAGTAAGCACTTCACTGTAAGTTCTACACCTGTTGTATTCGACGCATGTGACAAATAAAATTTGATATGAGGACGCCGCCAACCAGAGGAACGGCCCTGAGGACGAGGAGTGGGCCGGTCGGCAAAGGTGGAGATCACGGATGATGTTGGGATCCAGAATTCCCTCCACCGGAAGCCAACACCGCTCCTCCATACCCCTCCCAGTCTACCAGGTACTGGAGCTGACCCCCACGACGTCAGGAGTCCAGTCAGTCAGGATCTGACGGCATAGGCCATACCCCCCTCGATGTCCAGGGGGGGCAGAGGGGTGTCATGGGGGACTGCATCAGCTAGAGGACTAGGAACCACCGGCCTGAGAAGGGAGACATGAAAGGGTGAGATATGTTAGCAACTTTGAAGCTGTAACCTATACGTCACATCATGATCCTCCGGAGAACCTTGAAACCAGGGGCTCAGCTTCTTGCAGGGCAGGCGGAGTGGGAGGTTCCTGGTAGAGAGCCAGACACAATCCCCAGGATGGAAAAACGGGAGTCACATTGCAGTGGGGATATACAAACTTAAGTCTCATGTGAGCATCACTCCACACTTCTGCGTGCCTGAACCACTCATCAACCGCAGGAGCTTTGGTCTGGCCTGGGGGTCCACGGAGCCAGGGCCGGCTGAAAACCCAGAACACACTGGAAGGGGGTCAGCCAAGTGGAGGAGTGACGTTGAGAATTCTGAGCATACTCCGCCCATGGAAGGAATCGGACCCACTTTCCCTGCCGGTCCTGGCAGTGACTCCTCAGGAACCTCCCCAGCTCCTGGTTCATCCTCTCCACCTGCCTGTTGGGCTGAGGCCTATATCCAGAATTGAGGCTGATCGTGACCCCAAGCTTCTCCATAAAGGCTCTCCATGGGGGCCACGGTCAGAGACGATGTCCTCCGGAAGGCCATAATGCCGGAAGACCTGCTGGAGTAGTGCCGCAGTGACCTGGAGAGCAGTAGGGAGACCAGAGAGGAATTAAAAGACAGGATATGGAAAATCTATCCACAACCACCAAAATGGTGGTGAAACTGTCAGAGGAGGGGAGATCAGTAACAAAGTCAATGGATAGATGAGACCAGGGAAGCTGTTCTCATCTATCCTTGCTGGAGTGTTACGGGGGGGGGGGGGGGGGGGAATTGGTTTTGGCACATATGGAACAGGAGTTGACGTAGCGAGTGATGTCCTGCACCAAGGTGGGCCACCAGTACTTCTCAGAGATGGATTGGGTAGTGTGAGAAATACCTGGCTGTCCAACGACGACAGCTGTGTGTGCCCAGGTCAGCAGCTGATCCCTTGTCCCTGTGGGAACGTAGATGCGCTTAGGAGGACAGTTGGTGGGTGCAGGCTCCCTCTCCAGAGCCTGGCGGATGTCCACATCTACATCCCAGACCATAGGGGCTATGACTCGGGAGGATGAGATTATTGGTAATTCCTCTCTGCAGGGGACAGTTTCTTAGAGTAATATGCACACGGATACAATTTCTGTGGATTATCTTGTCATTGAGACAGAACTGCCCCCACGCCCACCTCCACCACAAAGGATATCCTGGGATCTGGGTGTTTGAGTAATAGGGCGGAGGTGAAACGTCACTTGAGTAGACAGAAGGCCTTGTCGGCTGATGGGCTCCACACCAACCTATGGGGGTCACCCTTGAGAGAGGAGTGGCAACGGAGCTGAAGTTCCTGATGAAACGGTGGTAGAAGTTAGCTAACCCCAAAAACCATTGTAACTCCTTTATGGTGGTTGGG
Source organism: Salvelinus alpinus (assembly GCF_045679555.1). Taxonomy (NCBI): domain Eukaryota; kingdom Metazoa; phylum Chordata; class Actinopteri; order Salmoniformes; family Salmonidae; genus Salvelinus; species Salvelinus alpinus. The sequence continues at coordinate 23,780,006 of NC_092120.1, forward strand.
ACTGGCCATGACCTGACTGCATCTGCCTCCTTGTCATCCATCCTCACTCCCTGCGGGCTGATTTGGTAGCCTACAAAGGAGACAGCCTTCTGACGAAACTGGCACTTCACAGCCTTGACGAACAGGTGGTTAGCCAGAAGGTGTTCCAGGACTGGCCAAACATGAGCGTTGTGATCTTCCAGGGTAGCCGAGTAGACCAGGATGTCATCAATATATACGACCACCTGGTGTCCAAGCATGTCCCTGAACACCTCGTTGACAAATACCTGGAACACTGACAGAGCATTAGCTAAGCCAAATGGCATCACCAATACTCGTAGTGACCAGACAATGCTAAAAGCCATCTTCCATTCATCTCCCTCCCGGATGCAGATGAAATTGTATGTACTCCGCAGGTCCAGCATGGTAAAGAACCGGGCCCCGCGGAGCAGTTCGATGGCTGCGGCACCAACGAGAGAGGGTAAAGCTGCTTTATGGGGATTTCATTGGGTCCTCTGTAATCAATACATGGACGTAACTCATCCTTCTTGGCCACGAAGAAGAAACCAGCTGATGCAGGACAAGTGGACGTGCGAATGAAACCTTGTTGGAGGCCTCTTAGATGTACTCCTCCATGGCTTTGGTCTCAGCCACCGACAGAGGGTAGATGCGTCTGCACGGGGGCTCGGAACTTGCAAGCAGGTCGATGGCACAGTCCCAGTCCATGCGATGAGGAGGAAGACAGGTGGCACGGTCTTGGAACATACCTACGGGATGTTGGGCTGAAGGACAACCACAGGACTCTCAACCGATGTGGAACCACAGGGGATGGGGAAGCAGGTCGTCTGGCATTTGGGTGACCAGTCTGTCAATCTCATCCTCGACCATGAGATGGTGGGGTTATGGCGTTGAAGCCAAGGGAGGCCGAAGATGATCTTGGGAACTGGTGATGTTCTCCTGATGAATGGACTCCACGGTGAGGGTGAGTGGTTGGATGATGTGTGTGATGGTTCTGGAGAGTGGGTATGAGATGATGTTCAGAGAGGAGGCAAGGGTCTGGTCAATAAATTTCCCCCGAGGCACCGGAATCCGCTAACGCTGTAGACCCAGTGCATGAGGGACAGTCAACTAGTGTGATGGACACCAAAAAGAGTTTAGCAGAAAGTGATGAAAAGGGAATACTCACTCTTTCCCCAGGAGGTGGAAGATCACGTGACTATCCCTCTGCTCCCATGGATCCCGAGCTGGTGCCCTACTTGACCACAATAAAGAGTCCCAGCTGTTTATACTATTTACATTGACCCCCCCACCCCTTTCTTTTTACACTGGTGCTACCCGCTGTTTATTATCTATGCATAGTCACTTTAACCCTAACAACATGTAAACATTACCTCGACTAACCTGTACCCCCGTACAATGACTCGGTACCGGTACCCCCTGTATATAGCCTCGTTATTGTTTTTTTGTTGTTTAACTTTTTTTTCACCTTAGTTTATTTAGAAAATATTTTCTAAGTAAACTATTTCTTGAACTGCATTGTTGGTTAAGGGCTTGCAAGTAAGCTTTTCATGTGGACCCTATGGCTCTTCTCCTCCACCTGTGGGATACTACTCAGCATCAGGTGGGGCCGCATCCTCAACAACCCAGTGTGTGGATTATTCGTCTACGTAAGGAGTACAACGGAGTTGCAGCGCCATGTACATCGCTGCATACGCCATATGGAGAATAGGGTGCCTGTTTTTCCCCTATTGTGCAGAATATACAATCTTCACATTATACAACAGAAGACCAGATCCAGGCTTCCTCCTGTCAGGGGAGCCCTCTTCAACAGGTTGCAGTGGAGAACATGGGACAGTCATATGGAGGACAGCAGCAAGAAGTTGCCTCTCCAGCCCCGGCACTGTTGTCGGGCATGGCTGCAACTGAGACCGGGGTGGGACACATCATGTCCTCGGCCCCAGCTAGTCCTCAGGAGTTGCCTGCTACGGAGACTGAGCCCACACTAGATGTCCTTTCCCATCTTCCCTCCACTGCTGTGGAGTCTGGGGGAACCTTCTCCTCGGCTCGGTTGGCCCATGCGGATCCAGCAGCATCGCCACCAAGTCAATACCAGCCAAAGCTACCCAGCGAGCCATTGACTATACAGGTCACAAAACTTTCAGTCTCCTTCAAACAGTGGCAGAGAGCACCATCGCTTGTCTGCCGATCTCTGGACTTGTGGGATGGTGGTGTGTGCCCAAAGTGAGTTGTGTGACATTGATTTAATCTTGTCTTTACAGTACCAGTCAAAAGTTTTGACACATCTACTCATTCAAGGTTTTTCTTTATTTAAAAAAAACTATTTTCTACATTGTAGAATAATAGTGAAGACATCAAAACTATGAAATAACACATATGGAATCATGTAGTAACCAAAAAAGTGTTAAACAGATTCTTCAAAGTATCCACCCTTTGCCTTGATGACAGCTTTGCACACTCTTTGCAGTCTCTCAAAATGTTATTGGTCACATACACATGTTTAGCAGATGTTATTACAGGTGTAGCGAAATGCTTAATGAGGTAGTCATTTCAATTAACAGGTGTGCCATTTGTGGAATTTCTTTCCTTCTCAATGCATTTGAGCCTATCAGTTGTGTTGTGACAGGGTAGTGGTGATATACAGAGGATAGCCCTCTTTGGTAAAAGACCAAGTCCATATTATGGTAAGAACAGCTCAAATAAGCAAAGAGAAACGACAGTTTCAAGAACTTTTAAAGTTTCTTCAAGTGCCGTCGCAAAAACCATCAAGCACTATGATAAAAAATGGCTCTCATGATGACCGCCACAGGAAAGGAAGACCCAGAGTTACCTCTGTTGCAGAGGATAAGTTCATTAGCGTTACCAGCCCCAGAAATTGCTGCCCAAATAAATGCTTCACAAAGTTCAGTAACAGACACATCTCAACATCAACTGTTCAGAGGAGACGGCGTGAATCAGGCCTTTCATGGTCGAATTGCTACAAAGAAACCACTACTAAAGGACACCAATAAGACAAAGAGACTTGCAATGGACATTAGACCGGTGGTAATCTGTCCTTTGGTCTGATGAATCCATTTTTTTTGTTCTAACCATGAAGCATGGAAGAGGAGGTGTGATGGTGTGGGGGTGCTTTACTGGTGATTTATTTAGAATTCAAGGAATTTAAGGCACCAGTATGGCTACCACAGAATTCTGCAGTGATATGCCATCCATGCGCTTAATGGGACTATCATTTGTTTTTCAACAGGACAATGACCCAACACACCTCTAGGCTGTGTAAGGGCTATTTGACCAAGAAGGAGAGTGGTGGAGTACTGCATCACATGACCTGGCCTCCACAATCACCCAACCTCAACCCAATTGAGATGGTTTGGGATAAGTTGGACCGCAGAGTGAAGGAAAAGCAGCCAACAAGTGCTCAGCATATGTGGGAACTCCTTCAAGACTGTTGGAAAAGCATTCCAGATAAAGCTGGTTGAGAGCATGCCAAGAGTGTGCAAAGCTGTCATCAAGGCAAATGGTGGCTACATTGAAAAATCGCTAATATAAAAATTATTCCATATGTGTTATTTCATAGTTTCAATTTCTTCACCATTATTCTATAATGTAGACAATAGTAAAAATAAAGAAAAACCCTTGAATGAGTAGGTATTTCCAAACTTTTGACTGGTACTGTATTGTTCTTAATAGTTGTTTCATTATATACTGAACGAAAATATAAAAACAACATGTAAAGTGTTGGTCCCATGTATTATGAGCTGAAATAAATGATCAGATTTTTTTTTTTACATGCGCACAAAAAGTGTATTTCTCTAAAATGTTGTACACAAATTTGTTCATATCCCTGTTAATGAGCATTTCTCCTTTGCCAAGGTAGTCCATCCACCTGACAGGTGTGGCATATCAAGAAGCTGATTAAACAGCATGATCATTACACAGTTGCACCTTGTGCTGGGGACAATAAAAGGCCACTCCAAAATGTGCAGTTTTGTCACACAACACAATGCCACATATATCTCAAGTTTTGAGGGAGCGTGCAATTGGAATGCTGACTGCAGGAATGTCCACCAGAGCTGTTGCCAGATAATTAAATGTTAATTTCTCTACCATAAGCCGTCTCCAATATTGTTTTAGAGAATTTGGCAGTATGCCCAACCGGCCTAACAACCGCAGACCATGTGTAACCAACCACCCCAGCCCAGGACCTCCACATCTGGCTTCATCACCTGTGGGATAGTCTGAGACCAGCTACCCGGACAGCTGATGAAACTGTGGATTTGCACAACTGAAGAATTTCTGCATAATCTGTCAGAAACCATTTTAGGGAAGCTCATCTGTGTGCTCATTGTCCTCACCAGGGTCTTGACCTGACTGCAGTTTGGCATCATAACCAAACTCAGTGGACAAATGCTCATCTTTGATGGCCACTGGCACGGTGGAAAAGTGTGCTCTTTACGAATGAATCCCGGTTTCAACTGTACTGGGCAGATGTCAGATGGCGTATATGACGTGGTGTTAGCGAGCGGTTTGCTGATGTCAATGTTGTGAACAAAGTGCTCCATGGTAGCGGTGAGGTTATGGTATGGGCATGCATAAGCTACGGACAACGAACGCCATTGCATTTTATTGATGGCAATTTGAATGCACGACTTCCTGAGGCCCATTGTCGTGCCATTCATCTACCGCCATCACGTCTCAGCATGATAATGCAGGGCCCCGTCACAAGGATCTGTACACAATTCCTGCAAGCTGAAAATGTCCCAGTTCTTCCATGGCCTGCATACTCACCCATTGAGCATATTTGAGAAGCTCTGGATCGACTTGCATGACAGCGAGTTCCAGTTCCCGCTAATATCCAGCTACATCGCACAGCATTAAAGAGGAGTGGGACAACATTCCACAGGCCACAATCAACACCCTGATCAACTCTATGTGAAGGAGATGTATCACGCTGCATGAGGCAAGTGGTGGTCACACCGACTGGACACTGGACACTGACTGGTTTTCTGATCCCCTTCTCCTACTTATTTTTTAAGGTATCTTCGACCAATAGGTGCATATTTTTATTCCGAGACATGTGATATCCATAGATTAGGGCCTAATGAATTCATTTAAATTGACTAATTTCCTTATATGAACTGTAACTCAGTAAAATCTTTTAAATTGTTGCACTTTGTGTTTATATTTTTGTTCAGTGTACATACTGTATCAGGGTACTTTTATCCTTATTTATTGTAAAAAAGCTTACATCACAAAATGGCAACTACTTCTAAACATATAATCAACACACTTCATGGATTGGCGATAATCCCTGTTGAATTCATTATGTGTTTTAGTCAAATCAGATCACAATGTGTTCTCAACCTCAATCCAATATTTAAATGTAGTTGATTATTAGTCGAGTATAGTTTTCGATAGTACCGAAATTAAATAACTGTTTACTATCTTTTTGAGTGGTGAATATAGGTTGAGATCTCATTGATCAACGTCTCTACCAAATATTACCAAGTTGAAATGACGTGCTGTGCCCAGTGGGATGCTGTTGCCTTGTCCGCACTTTTCAGCTTCCTAAAAGATTTAACTTGAATTATGAGTCACAAGGCCCATGTAATTCCACCATAAATATGTGAGGGACACCATTTATATGTGACAGTATGTGGCAATTCATGAAATAAATCATGGAATAAATAAATCACATTGCAATGTCTTAATGCATGTTGCTGTATGTAGTCACATGGCAAATGAACTAATCTAAACATGCCATCATGCCTGACTTAATGGTCCATTAAACTCACAAGATTATCAGTGTCCATAGCTTTGTGTTGAATCAATGACATGTTTGAAAATGGATGTCAGGTGAATGACCGGTAAGAGTGACAGACCAAGCATTCTCATTTAAGTGTCCTTAACCTGTATTGAAGGATTAGCTAAGGGCTAAAGTGTCTGATGGAACATGTAACAATGATTTTCAATCACTAAACAGACCAGACGAAGGAAAATACTTCAATTTGAGACTTTAACAGATCAGTAACATGCAGGAATCTTCTTCTTCAGAATAATACACTGGGAGAATCTCAATGGCCTACTTCTCGCGTCCTCTCTCCTCGCCTCCTTCTCAAAACCTATTTGAAAAGAAAGCTCCTCCCCTCTGACCTTCTCCTCCAATGGATTTTGAGAAGGGGGCGAGGAGAGAGGAGGTGAGGAGTATGCAATTGAGAGTCTCCTATAAACAAATGCATTTGTATTTTTGTGTTTGTATTTATTATGGATCCCCATTAGCTGATCTTTTAATGTCTCAAATTGAAGTATTTTCTCTTGTCTCTTCCTGGGATCCAGCAATATTATGGCAGTTATATACAATTAAAAACGTTACATTACATTTCACAACAGATTTCACAACACAAATTAAGGCAGTTATATACAATTAAAAATGTTACATTACATTTCACAACAGATTTCACAACACATTGTGTGCCCTCTACCACCATATATCTGCAACACATGTTACTGATCTGTTAAAGTCTCTAATTTAAGTATTTTCTCATCTCTTCCTGGGGTCCAGCAAAATGAAGGCAGATATATATACAATTAAAAACGTTACATTACATTTTACAACAGATTTCACAACACATTGTGTGCCCTCTACTACCATATATCTACAACAACAAAAAATCCATGTGTACTTGTGTGTATGTAATCATGTGTATGTGCGTCTGTCTGTGCATGTGTCTCTTCGCAGTCCCCGCTGTTCAATAAGGTATATTTTTATATGGGTGCATTCTTTATGGAGTAAAAATATGCACCTCTGAACAAGTCACACATACCCATAGCCTACACAGTACAATGTCATAGAGACTGAGCTATACAGAGTACATTTATATTGATAGATGGATTAATATTTGGATATCTATGTCTCTTCCCTTCCCCAAGTTATGACATAGCAGCCAGCCACAGTGGTTGGCTCCTCACAAGCTACTCCTATTCATAGCTCCGTGCTTCTACACCTGCATTGCTTGCTGTTTGGGGTTTTAGGCTGGGTGTCTGTACAGCACTTCGAGATATTAGCTGATGTACGAAGGGCTATATAAAATAAACTTGATTTGATTTGATTTGATAGCTCAAAAGGTACCTGGTCTTTTGTTGAGTGCAACAAAAAAAAGAAGCCTTATTCACTCAACCTGTGAAGCTGTTAGGATAATTAATCTGTTTCCCATTCTGCAGATAGACTGACAGACTGTGTCCATTGTTGCCGATCTGCTCATCTCACCTGTGATCATAAAGCCACCAGTGAATCCATTGTCTAGGCTACTTTGAGCCACTGGTCAGAGTGGTTCTGGTGTGACATGTTTTGGGAGATCATCAGGTGGATAACCTCAGCACCCAGAACCAATCAGCTACTATATTTTGATGGAGACTAGGCTGTTTGTTGCAAGAGACTAGGTGGATGTATGTGAATGCTTGGCGAGACACACGCACGCACGGAGAGAGACATGTAGCGAGTTCAATCTAACCTCAGAAAAATCAACAAGCGCCAGAATAGTTGCAAGAAGGTGCCACTTGGAGGCGTCCGTCGCATATTTTTAATCACACACATATCGAGACAGAAAGTGTGCTTGGGGGGAAGAGAGAAAATGTTTTGTACTGTTTATCCTGACGTCAGTTAGTACGGCTTACACTACTGCCGTTGTCTCGCACCCACGTTTCAGCAAGAATTCGGGAATCGATAGGCTGGAGTCCACAACTTGCAGATCGGTCCTCGAGGAGTCACTGAAATGATTTCTGCAGCTATTCCAAACTGGACTAAAACTGCACAATGAACACCTGCGCTTTTCTGCTACTCCTGGCCGTTCAAATCTACGCCGAAGGCATAGAGGGACCAACAGGTAAAGAGCCCTTCCTTCTTGTTTTCAAGTCAAGTCACTCGATGTGTTGAGCCTGAAAAGGGGTGTGAAAGGTGTCGCAGTATGTTTTCCGCAGTTAACTTTATTCATAGGCGACTGAAGGCTATTCAATGGATGGTTCGATTTATTGGATAATGAAGAGGGCTTACTGAGATAATTGTCAAGAGGCGAGATAATGGGCTCTTCATAATAGGCAACTTTGTTATGAAAATGTGTTTTATTAGATTGCTTCGAATCTGAGGATAGTGCTTGTTTTGTGAGAGACTTGCCCCTCTGCATTCCAGATCAGAATCAACCTCACTAGACGGGTAGTCTAGGGCATGTTATTAGTATATTCACCTAATCGGTTTATAGCCCGTATTTCCCCCTTGGAAGTAGGCTATTCAAACAATGCGTCGGCTACCCTGTCATGATAACTGTTTGCTACTTTAATTCTAGATTAACATTTCTGGACATGAAATTGCATTCCAACGTGTAAATGTGGATACAGCTTTACCGGTGTTTTGTGTTGAGTTTTAAAGCCTCTTATCTGATTCGAAATATGCAGACTGAGGGGAAAATCATGCTTTGATTGAGAACATGTGCTGGCAAGTGTCTACACTGACATTTTCAACCTGACCCAGTCTGTAATACCTACATGTTTCAAGCAGGCCCTATGCCCAAGAACGCCAAGGTAACTGTCTAAATGACTATTGCCCCATAGCACTCACATCTGTAGCCATGAAAGGCTAGTATTGGCTCACATCATCCCAAACACCCTGGACCCATTCCAATTCGCATACTGCCTCCACAGATGACTCAATCTGTATTGCACTCCACACTGCCCTCTCCCACCTGGAGGAACACATACACTATATTTACAAAAGTATGTGGACACCCATTCAAAAGAGTGGATTTGGCTATTTCAGCCACAACCGTTGCTGACGTGTATCAAATTGAGCACACAGCCATGCAATCTCCATATTCAAACATTGGCAGTAGATGGCCTTACTGACGAGCTCAGTGACTTTCAATGTGGCACCGTCATAGGATGCCACCTTTCCAACAAGTCAGTTCTTAAAATGTTGAACCACTAGGCTACCTGCCGCCCCCAGATTGGGCTACAATCTGAGGTGCAGTTAACTCCAATAAATGTATCCTCTGCAGCAGAGGTCTTTCTTTCTTGTGGCAGTCCTCATGAGAGCCAGTTTCATCATAGCGCTTTATGGTTTTTGCAACTGCACTTGAAAAAACGTTAAAAGTTCTTGAAATTTTCCACATTGACTGACCTTCATGTCTTAAAGTAACGATGGACTGTCGTTTCTCTTTGCTTATTTGAGCTGTTCTTGACATAATATGGACTTGGTCTTTTACCAAATAGGGCTATCTTCTGTATACCACCACTACCTTGTCACAACACTGATTGGCTCAAACGCATTAAGAAGGAAAGAAATTCCACAAATTAACTTTTAAGAATGGAGGGACACCTGTTAATTGAAATGCATTCCAGGTGACTACCTCATGAAGCTGGTTGAGAGAAGGAAAGCAGCCAACATGTGCTCAGCATATGTGGGAACTCCTTAAAGACTGTTGGAAAAGCATTCCATGTGAAGCTGGTTGAGAGAAGGCCAAGAGTGTGCAAAGCTGTCGTCAAGGCAAATGGTGGCTACTTTGAAGAATCTAAAATATGTAATATATTTTGATTTGTTTAACCCTTTTTGGGTTACTACATTATTCCATATGTGCTATTTCATAGTTTGGATGTCTTCACTATTATTCTACAATGTAGAAAATAGTAAAAAATTAAATAAAACCCTTGAATGAGTAGGTGTGACCTAACTTTTGACTGGTATTGTATACTAAATAATACAGTTGAAGTCGGAAGTTTACGTACACCTTAGCCAAATACATTTAAACTCAGTTTTTCACAATTCCTGACATTTAATCCTAGTAAAAATTCCTGGTCTAAGGTCAGTTAGGATCACCACTTTATTTTAAGAATGTGAAATGTCATAATAATAGAGAGAATGATTTATTTCAGCTTTATTTCTTTCATCACATTCCCAGTGGCTCAGGAGTTTACATACACTCAATTAGTATTTGGTAGCATTGCCTTTAAACTGTTTAACTTTGGTCAAATGTTTCGGGTAGCCTTCCACAAGCTTCCCACAATAAGTTGGGTGAATTTTAGCCCATTCCTTTTGACAGAGCTGGTGTAACTGAGTCAGGTTTGCAGGCCTCTTTGCTCGCACACGCTTTTTCAGTTCTACCCACACATTTTCTATGGGATTGAGGTCAGGGCTTTGTGATGGCCACTCCAATACCTTGACTTTGTTGTCCTTAAGCCATTTTGCCACAACTTTGGAAGTATGCTTGGGGTTAGACCCATTTGCGACCAAGCTTTAACTTCCTGACTGATGTCTTGAGATGTTGCTTCAATATATCCACATCATTTTCCGTCCTCATGATGCCATCTATTTTGTGAAGTGCACCAGTCCCTCCTGCAGCAAACCACCCCCACAACATGATGCTGCCACCCCCATGCTTCACGTTTGGGATGGTGTTCTTCGGCTTGCAAGCATCCCCATTTTACCTCCAAACATAACTGTTTGGCCATAATGACAATCGTTATCAGACCAGAGGACATTTCTCTAAAAAGTACAATCTTTGTACCCATGTGCAGTTGCAAACCATAGTCTGCCTTTTTTTATGGGGTTTTGGAGCAGTGGCTTCTTCCATGCTGAGTGGCCTTTCAGTTTATGTCGATATAGGACTGGTTTTACTGTGGATATAGATACTTTTGTAACTGTTTCCTCCAGCATCTTCACAATGTCCTTCGCTGTTGTTCTGGGATTGATTTGCACTTTTCGCACCAAAGTACATTCCTCTCTAGGAGACAGAACGCGTCTCCTTCCTGAGCGGTATGACAGCTGCGTGGTCCCATGGTGTTCATACTTGCGTACTGATGAACGTGGTACCTTCAGGCGTTTGGAAACTGCTCCCAAGGATGAACCAGACTTGTGGAGGTCTACAATTGTTTTTCTGAGGTCTTGGCTGATTTCTTTTGCTTTTCCCATGATGTCACCAAAGAGGCACTGAGTTTGAATTTAGGCCTTGAAATACATCCCCAGGTACACCTCCAATTGACTCAAATTATGTCAATTAGCCTATCCTAAGCTTCTAAAGCCATGACATAATTTTCTGGAATTTTCCAAGCTTTTTAAAGGCACAGTCAACTTAGATTATGTGAACTTTTGACCCACTGGAATTGTGATACAGTGAAATAATCTGTCTGTAAACAATTGATGAAAAAATGACTGTTAATAAGAAATTTGTGGAGTGGTTGAAAAGCGAGTTTTAATGATTCCAACCTAAGTGTATGTAAACTTCCGACTTCAACTGTATGTATTACAATTATACACTTCAACAGTGTTTACCACTCCTGCGCCTGGGACATCGATAATTACACATTGTAACTATGCAATAGACTAGAAACTAGAGGTCGACCGATTATGATTTTTAAACACCAATACCGATTTATTGGAGGACCAAAAAAAGCCAATAGCGATTAATCGGGCGATTTTTTTTATATATATATATTTTTTTAATAACGCCAATTACAATAATACTGAATGAACAATGAACACTTTTATTTTAACTTAATATAATACATCAATAAAATCAATTTAGTCTCAAATAAATAATGAAACATGTTCAATTTGGTGAAAATAATGCAAAAACAAAGTGTTGGAGAAGAAAGTAAAAGTGCAATATGTGCCATGTAAAAAAGCTAACGTTTAAGTTCCTTGCTCAGAACATGAGAACATATGAAAGCTGGTGGTTCCTTTGAACATGAGTCTTCAATATTCCCAGGTAAGAAGTTTTAGGTTGTAGTTATTTTTAGGACTTAATTATAGGACTATTTCTCTCTATACCATTTCTATTTCATGTACCTTTGACTATTGGATGTTCTAATAGGTACTTTAGTGTTGCCAGCCTAATCTCGGGAGTTGATAGGCTTGAAGTCATAAACAGCGCAATGCATTGCGAAGAGCTGCTGGCAAATGCAGTAAAGTGCTGTTTGAATGAATGCTTACGAGCCTGCTGCTGCCTACCACCGCTCAGTCAGAGTACTCTATCAAATAATAGACTTAATTATAATATAATAACACACAGACATATGAGCCTTAGATCATTAATATGGTCAAATCCGGAAACTATCATTTCGAAAACAAAACGTTTATTCTTTCAGTGAAATACGGAACCGTTCCGTATTTTATCTAACGGATAGATAAATAGATCCATAAGTCTAAATATTGCTGTTACATTGCACAACCTTCAATGTTATGTCATAAAATTCAGGCAAATTAGTTCGCAACGAGCCAGGCGGCTCAAACTGTTGCACATACCCTGACTCTGTGTGCAATGAACGCAAGAGAAGTGACACCATTTCCCTAGTTTAATATTGCCTGCTAACATGAATTTCTTTTAACTAAATATGCAGGTTTAAAAAAATATACTTATGTGCATTGATTTTTAGAAAGGAATTGATTATGGTTAGGTACATTCGTGCAACGATTGTGCTTTTTTCGCAAATGCGCCTTTGTTAAATCATCCCCCGTTTGGCGATGTTGGCTGTCTTTGTTAGGAAGAAATAGGCTTCACACAGTTTCCAACGAGCCAGGCGGCCTAAACTGCTGCATATACCCTGACTCTGTTGCACAGAATGCAAGAGAAGTGACACAATTTAATTATAAGAAATTCATGTTAGCAGGCAATATTAACTAAATATGCAGGTTTAAAAGTATATACTTGTGTATTGATTTTTTTAAAAGGCGTTCATGTTTATGGTTAGGTACACATTGGTGCAACGACAGTGCTTTTTTCGCGAATGCGCTTGTTAAATCACCCGTTTGGCGAAGTAGGCTGTGATTCAATTATAAATTAACAGGCACCGCATCGATTATATGCAACGCAGGACAAGCTAGATGAACTAGTAATATCATCAACCATGTGTAGTTAACTAGTGATTATGTTAAGATACGTTTAATGCTAGCTAGCACCTTACCTTGGCTTCTTGCTGCACTCGCATAACAGGTAGTCAGCCTGCCATGCAGTTTCCTCGTGGAGTGCAATGTAATCGGCCATGATCGGTGTCCCAAAATTCAGATTGTTATGAAAACTTGAAATCGGCCCTAATTAATCGGCCATTCCGATTAATCGGTCGACCTCTACAAGAAACATGATTGATTGTAATTCATATATAGAGGGGGGAAAAATGCATTTCTAACTCCCTTCATCTGCATTAATCTGAGGACACAGGATAGTATTTCAATGAGATACTTAAAACCTCTTTGGGTTAGGCGTGCCTCAAGTGACCCACCTCGACAACATCCGGTGAAATTGCAGAGCGCCAAATTCAAATGACAGAAATCGTAATATTAAACTTGATCCTGCCAGCACGCCCACACGCAAGCCACTCAGGAGCAGAATGATGATGAGTGGAAGAGGGAAAGGAATGAGATGGGAACAACAATTTGTTGCAAGTTGGGGAGGGGGGCTAATAGCTGAACAATAGACTATTCAACCTTTACTAAATAGTCTAATAGCCGAGCTAGGTTTGAAAACCCCCCTCCTATTACAGGCCAGATTTGCCCTAAAGACCAAGGGGTAGCTTGCTACTCAATGTAATAAGGTAATGACTTTTCAAATAAGTTACATTACACGTTATGTTGGCTGACAATTTGTTAGCTACGCTGTCCTTATGAACCACATAGCATATTACAGCAGTATGTACCGGTATGTTAGCTAGCTACCTAATGTTAGTATTTGTACATCCAACTTGCCAGTATATTAATTATAGGCTATCTAACTACCCAACGTTTTTTGACTTGATTATTCTTGTCATTCTTAGCTTAGCTAAATGGTATAGTCCTTGTGCGTTCTCAATGGACATTCGGGTGCTTTTGTAAATTCGCTCTCGCCATCTATAGGCTGAACAATAGAACGAGTCAAAAGTCACCCAAGGCTGAGAAACGGCTTAAGAACGTTGGCTAACTAGCGGGAGCCCATAGCAAATTAATGGAGTCTAACGTTCGCAGAGCCTGTTTTGACTTGAGTGATGCTTAGAATTCCATAAAAAATGTATCCCTTTTTATTTTACCACAATCTGTTCGTCGGACGAAACTGGAAAAAACAACTTGTGTAGAAAGTAAACATCCGCACCTCGATGGTGTCAACTGTGCTTATGTCTGCGTAATGAAAAACTATGGGGGGAAAAAAGCGTCAAACTATTCCTGGTCTAGCGATCGATGACAAACGAGCACACTGCCCAGACTTACATAATTACGAAGAGGAGATTGTCCTGATTTAAAATGGTGCCCGACTTATAAAAAAAAAAATATATATATATATATATATATATATATATATATATATACACAGTGAGATATTTGGCGAAATAGACAGACATGCCTATATTTCCCCCATAGGAAACAATGGGAAGATCGCAGAGTTCCAATATGATTTTTGTTGTTTACATTTGAACTATTAAACAACGTGAGCAGGTCTCATTGCCAACAATAGAGAAGCAGGCATTGTGACGTTGAACAATAAGCTGGGAATTGTACGTTCAGAAGGCGAGTTGGTGCCACGGTGCTCAATAGAACTAATAGGAGCCGGCAGGGTGAAAAATGCACAAAAATAAGGCCTGTTTTTTTGCGATTACTTCAAAACGACAGCAAGGATCTGGGAAATATGGTCATATTATGAAACTGGGCTCCACAGCGGATGCAATGAACTAGTTTTCAACAGAAAATAACGTTGTTAAAAATGTCATGTCCAGCCTACTATCTACAGAGCACTCTCGTCCTGAGTGTACCAGAACGCAGAATAATTACTTTGAGTGCTCAACACCCGTTGAATATGGCCAGTGTCAGTAAACGTCGGGAAAAAAGCGTAATTTAATTGTTTCCAGCAGCACATTTACAGTCACCAACGCTCTGGTTAACACGAAAGCAGAGCTGGTAAGGCAGTTAGGGCGAGTAAAAATGTCAGAGTGGTCTCATTTGTGTCTGGAAGTAGCTAGCCAACGTTAGCTTGGGTGCTTGACTGCAGTTGTAAGACCAGAACACTCAAATCAACCCTACTCCTCGGCCCGAATGTCCAGTGTGAGCCGAAACGGTCTGAATTTACAAACTGACAATCTGACAATGCTCTGAATTTATGAGCGTCACGTTGTACAGCACCATATTTTCTGCTCCATCCTAACGGAAACCCAGAGGGTTTTTCATGGAGTAGAAACACCTTAATATTAATAAAAATTAATTCAGCAAGTAGCAGTCAAAAGTTTGGACACACCTACTCATTCCAGGATTTTTCTGTATTTTTACTATTTTCTACATTGTAGAATAATAGTGAAGACATCACAACTATGAAATAACACTGGTCTCCTGCGTGCCCTACATTCTGTAGTACAGACATGGCCTGCTTTCCCTTATGTAAGGAATTAGGCACTTTCCCATTGTCACGCCCTGGCCATAGAGAGGCTTTTATTCTCTATTTTGGTTAGGCCAGGGTGTGACTAGGGTGGGCATTCTAGTTTCTTTATTTCTATGTTTTCTATTTCTTTGTGTTTGGCCGGGTGTGGTTCTCAATCAGAGGCAGCTGTCTATCGTTGTCTCTGATTGAGAATCATACTTAGGTAGCCTTTTCCCCACCTGTGTTTGTGGGTAGTTGTTTTCTGTATAGTTTTAGTTACCTTACAGAACTGTTCGTTTCTCGCTTTGTTATTTTTATCATGAAATCATGATTTAAATAAATATCATGAACACGTACCACGCTGCGCTTTGGTCCACTCCTTCTTCATCAGACGAGCGTTACACCCATGTTTACTACAGTGTGTATTGTAGACTGCACAGTAGCCTAATAGACGAATAACCACATTTCATTAATAAAGATAAAAAATACTCTTTCAAAATGCAGATTTTGATTTAGTTATGGATCCGTAATGAATTACTATGGGAATAAATGTCACTGATTAACAGAAATATTGGAACATAGTTGTCTAATGAAGGCAAACAATTTGGAATCCTCCAATCCTGTAGCCTACTCCCGACCGTCACGTTGTACAGTGCCATATTTTCCATTCAACATTCTTAAGATAGATACAACACAATAGTGTGTCATACACAACACACATGCAACAAAACCATGTTTGCAAATATGAATTGTTATGAGGCAAATCATTAAGAGGAATGGCTTGAAATTAGAAAATGATTAAATCACATGCACATAATTAAAAGAGGTCAAACGGAACTGTGACGCTTCACTAGGAACATCTGATTGTGCCAACAGAGATTTACATGCTATTTATTATTTAGTTGTTGAACTGGGGTGTTGCAGCGCCCAACATCAGCATGATTTTCTTCCAATTAGCCAATTACAGTGGTGTGTTGTCTGTGGATCATCATACCAGTGTTTGGACTCCCCACACTTCTCCATGTGTGTCTGCTGGTTGCACAGATGAGGCAATGTTATGTTGATTCGGCCTTGACTTTTTAAAGCAAGGGTTGGAACTGGTTCCAGAAAATTTACTGGTTATTTGACAAACAGAATCCAAACCGGAAACTGAAGTATACAGTTCCGCAACAGAACCGTTATTTTATTTTATTTATTACATTTATTTAACCTTTATTTAACTAGGCAAGTCAGTTAAGAACAAATTCTTATTTAAAAAGCGCCTATGCAAAGCCCTCACTCTGTCACGCAGAAACTTATTCCAACATTTGCCAGGCAGCTGGAAATCTCTGCTTGTGTGTGTGTGTGGGCTACCTACCCCTCCCTTCTGAAGCATGTTACTGTAGTAGCCTACTGACAATGTTACAAGCATGATTCAGAAATTAGGGAGATGTGTTTATTAAAAGAATGGATTTAACTTTTTCAATGCTAGTTAAGGATACTATACTGTAGTTATCACGTTTCACATTGGATTTATTAACAACAAAAAGGTAAGACGTGTTTTTAATTCTAGTGCTGCTCTGCACACACAAGCTTGTTAGCTATCAAGCTAATGTTTGCTCTGGTCCAACTTTAAGCCAGCTGGGAAGTTCAAAGACATTCAAAGTTCCTCCATAGAAGCCATTCCAACGTAGGTATAAGTCTGTGGGCCTAATTCAGAAAATGCATGTCATAACAAAATGCCCAGCACTTCAAGGCAAGCTTCCTCCATCCTCTCCTGCTCTCTTTTCAGCCGCAAAATTTCAGTTGCATCTCACACCCTACACCATGACTGGCAGCACAGTGTATGTGCTTATCTTTCGTTATGATTAAACCATGCTGTTACTGCAAAATCCAATTTGCTCTTAACGACTTTCCTATACAGATTAAATTGCTTACCTGCTCCATAGCAAGCTGTTCTAGCCGCACTGATTGGTGAAATAATTTAATGTCGAGCTAATTGTCTATTTCAGAGGTTTTAAAAAGAAACAGAAAGGAACAATATAAACCAGTACTTTTTTTGGGTTCAAACCGGTTCAGAACTTTATTTTGCTGGTTGGAACAGTGGAACGAAACCCCCAAAATAATGGTTCTGTTCAAAATGAAACAATTGGAAAACCAACAACACTTTGCATTCTCTGGGTAGCCTGGCTACTCAGGCTATATAGAATAAGCAGAAAGTCAGAGACAGAGAGGAAGATGAATGGGGCCCCTGGCGAAGAGCGTGCCTGCCTTGACTGGGCATACAAATCACGGCACTTGGTGTCAAGCTGAAATTCATAAAAAACACACATGGATAAGTTAGATTTTCCGCTGCCTGTAAGATGAGTAACCCAGTCGGTCTGGCACCCATCCACGTAGCCCTGCCACATTAATATATCCGTGGGAAGGGGAGCAGAGACAGGACTGCAGAGCACAGCACTCCTCGCATAAGTACACTGCTTAATCACACAAGGCTGGGGAGGACGGGAGGAGGATGGTCTGTGGGACACCTAGGGGGTTATAGCACCACACTGGTGACCCTCTCTGAGACACAACCACCTGTCACTCTATATGATAAAATCACTCCCTCTCTGTCTTTTCATTGGCTATCCACAATTCCACCCAGGACCACACAAATAGTGCTGCTTAGATTAAGAGGGAAGTTATCTGATCTGTCCAGGACAAATTCATTTCTCTCTCTCTTCTCTCTTGCTTTTCTCTCTCCCTCCCTCTCCCTCCAGATGTTGGTTGGTCTGGCTCGTGGTGGAAATGTTTCCCCTCTGTGATTTGCAACCACCTCTCTTTTGCCTCAATTATTAATTCACACTCACTGGTCTCTTTGTAATAGTCTTGAACCACAATTAATGTCTTGAAAAAATAACCCAATATGACTACAGACCCAGCTGACTCCCAGAGGCCGGTATCTAAGCTAAACGTGTAGAGTATGATATTCAGTGCATATTTCATAATCCACTCAATCATGCTCCTCCCAAGAGAAAAATGAGTGGATACATAGCATGCATTTAACTGGCTGCTCTCATCTAAACTCAGCAAAAAAAGAAACGTCCCTTTTTCAGGACCCTGTCTTTCAAAGATAATTCGTAAAAATCCAAATAACTTCACATATCTTCATTGTAAAGGGTTTCAACACTGTTTCCCATGCTTGTTCAATGAACCATAAACAATTCATGAACATGCACCTGTGGAACGGTCGTAAAGACACTAACAGCTTACAGTCGGTAGGCAATTAAGGTCACAGTTATGAAAACCTAGGACACTAAAGAGGCCTTTCTACTGACTCTGAAAAACACAAAAAGAAAGATTCCCAGGGTCTCTGCTCATCTGTGTGAACTTGCCTTAGGCATGCTGCAAGGAGGCATGAGGATTGCAGATGTGGCCAGGGCAATAAGTTGCAATGTCCGTACTGTGAGACTCCTAAGACAGCGCTACAGGGAGACAGGATGGACAGCTGATCGTCCTCACAGTGGCAGACCACGTGTAACAACACCTGCACAGGATCGGTACATCCAAACATCACACCCATGGGACAGGTACAGGATGGCAACAACAACTGCCCGAGTTACACCAGGAACGCACAATCCCTCCATCAGTTCTCAGACTGTCCGCAATAGGCTGAGAGAGGCTGGACTGAGGGCTGGACTGAGGGCCTGTTGTAAGGCATGTCCTCACCAGACATCACCGGCAGCAACGTCGCCTATGGGCACAAACCCAACTTCGCTGGACCAGACAGGACTGGCAAAAAGTGCTCTTCATCGCCGAGTTGCGGTTTTGTCTCACCAGGGGTGATGGTCGGATTCACGTTTATCGTCGAAGGAATGAGTGTTACACCGAGGCCTGTATTCTGGAGCGGGATTGCTTTGGAGGTGCAGGATCCATCATGGTCTAGGGCGGTGTGTCACAACGCTGTGCGTTACAGGGAAGACATCCTCCTCCCTCATGTGGTACCCATCCTGCAGGCTCATCCTAACATCACCCTCCAGCATGACAATGCAACCAGCCATACTGCTCGTTCTGTGCATCATTTCCTGCAAGACAGGAATGTCAGTGTTCTGCCATGGCCAGCGAAGAGCCCGGATCTCAATCCCAATGAGCACATCTGGGACCTGTTGGATTGGAGGGTGAGCGCTAGGGCCATTCCCCCCAGAAATGTCTGGGAACTTGCAGGTGCCTTGGTGGAAGAGTGGGGTAACATCTCACAGCAAGAACTGGCTAATCTGGTGCAGTCCATGCAGAGGAGATGCACTGCAGTACTTAATGCAGCTGGTGGCCACACCAGATACTGACTGTTACTTTTGATTCTGACCCCCCCTTTGTTCAGGGACACATTATTCCATTTATGTATGTTACATGTCTGTGGAACTTGTTCAGTTTATGTCTCAGTTGTTGAATCGTGATATGTTCATACAAATATTTACACAAAATAAACGCAGTTGACAGTGAGAGGACGTTTCTTTTTTTTGCTGAGTTTATAAAGCAAAATGCTTAGGAATAATGACACTGTTTCTGTTTGTCTGCCTGTCTGTCTGTGTGGATGTTCTAGCATGTCCTGCCAGCAATAACTGATGTTGCTGCCGGTGTTGAAGACAGTGGCTCTGCTCTAATAATAAGAGCACATTCTCACTAGGCAGTCATTTCGACAAACTGTGCCGTTTCATATCCGTTTTCATCTCGAAGCTGGCTTAAGGTCTCACAGCATTGAAATAGGTGAGAATCTTCGGCATTAAGACAGGATGAGGGATGACACAGACAATTGGCACAGATTATGCCAGTTAGCCGACAGAGCAGAGGAGGTGAGGGGTAGAAGTGTTGGATAGGGATCCCGTATCATTTAAGAGCAACTGGACGTAATAATAATCTGTATGAAAACGGCCTACGTGGCATCGATATTGGTCAAGCATTTATTCCAGTGCCAAAATGGACTAAAAAGTGTAAGTAGGATTAGGGCTAGCACAATTATTGTATAATAAACAAATATGGACAATAAACATGATTTTTTTTCTCTGCATATTCATCTTAATACATTTTAGGAGAAGGGGGTTTCAACTTCAAGTAGATACAGTTGACCCAATAGCAGTTTTCATTTTTACATTAAGTGGGTAAAGTCGGTAGTAATTTTACTAATTGTTTGTTATTCTTAAAACTGCATTGTTGGTTAAGGGCTTGTAAGTAAGCATTTTACTGTAAGGTCTATTCGGTGCATGTGGCAAATAAAATTTGATTTTATTAAAATGCAAAACATTTCCATGACTTTATCCAGCGACGCAAACGATGCCAGCACACTGAATGAATGAAAAATGGATGACAATTTTGCAAGTTCCTTCACAATCGATTTTTAAATGAGGTCTAACTGATTGAGAGTGAAGAGGTTTATTTAATTTAGAACAACAGTAGTGTAATGATGAGTTTGTGTTTTACCTACAGCGTTGGTGCCCATGTTAATTTTTATTTTACCTTTTATTTAACTAGGCAAGTCAGTCAAGAACAAACTCTTATTTTCAATGGTGGCCTCGGAACAGTGGGTTAACTGCCTTGTTAAGAACATCAGATTTTTAACTTGTCAGCTCGGGGATTCGATCTTGCAACATTTCGGTTACAAGTCCAATGTTCTAACCACTAGGCTACCTGCGCCTTGCAGGTTGATACCATTCTCTAACATTTTAGTTTGTAAAAATAAGCTGATACAGGACTGTTTTATTTACTGTAACTCTATTACTAATTACATTTGTGATTCGTTTCAGGAAACTAGGCATATGTCGCACGTCACTACTTCACAGGAGTGCCATTTGAACGTACATTTATTTGTTTATCAAAATGCGTTTTTTGTCAGATGCCTTCTGGAACGTGAACTTTCATGTGCCTTTTAATAACAAACTTGTATGCCATCTGTAAATACCAATACAAAATTACAATTACAAGCCTAGTTGGTTCAGCGTTTGAAAAAGGCAACAATCTTCCGGCGCTCCATGATTGGCTGAGATAATGAGTGGGCTGGACATGCCGAGAGATGAGTTTGGATTGGTCTGCCATGTAGGCTCTTCTGTCTATAATTTGAGCTGGTAATCCTTTCTAACGCTGCTTTTTTTGAAAGATCACATAAAAGTGTTGCTCTCCACTTTTTCTGGAGGACCGAGTTTTGAAATCAGTGGAATTAGAGTATGATCGGTAAGGAGATGTAGAAAATTCTGTAATTTGATCGTAAATATGCCAACGAAGTCTAAAAGAGAACACACAGAAGGATGTTGTATAAAACACCTGTCTCCGGATTATATCTTCAAACTAAGGGAAACCATGGCATCTGTGACAGAGAGGGAGAAGCGTCCATCCATGTATACAAGTCTAGATAGCTACATTTTCAGATATTATACATTTCTAATTTTGTTAGAAAGTTATTTAATTTCAAGTTAAAGCGTACTGTTAGCTAGCTAGCTAACATTAGCTGGCTAACTAGCCAACATTACGTGTATGATCTGTGTAGTAATATTATTCGTATCTCAGAACCATTTGCTTTGCTAGTTATAGCCTAATGCTAGCTACCTGCAGATTCATGCAGGGTAGTAACGTTATGAGTTGGGATTATAGTTCATTGTTTAGCTAGCTAGCTTCTTGTCTAAACAAAAGACTCCACAATGCAAGTAAATATTTAAATAGAATGTTTATGAAGTCACTGCGACAACTGTCGATAGACAATTCGCTCTGGCTATCTACTCCAATTTCAGAGCACTCTCGTCTGAGTGTGCCAGAGCGCAGAATAAATGATACCTGTTGAATATGGCCGGTGTCAGTAAACGTTGGCAAAAAAAGCGTAATCAAATTGTTGCCAGCAGCACAGTTGCAGTCAACAACGCTCTGAATAACATAAAAACAGCCTAACCAGCTCTGCTAGGGCGAGTAAAATGGTCAGAGTGGGGTGTTCTCTCATTTGTGTCTGGAAGTAGCTAGCAAGCTAGCCAATGTTAGCCAGTTAGCTTGGGTACTTGACCGCTGTTGTTAGGGTCAGAATGCTCGGATCAACCCTACTTTTCCACCAGAGACATCCAGTGTGTACTCTGAACGCTCCGAGAGTGAAACGCTCTGAATTTACAAACGGCCAATCTGACAACGCTCTGAGATTTCACACTCTGGCATTCCCGATTAAATTGACGAACACACCCATAGTATAAACCAGCCTTTAGTCTTGAAATCTTTGGTTGTTTAGTACATAGCCTCACATGTGAATCCTTAAAGAGACGGGTGGGGCTAATGCTTAAAAGGGTGTGAACAATGCTGAATGGATGGAGACAAAGAAGAGCTTCCCAGTAGGTACCAACATTTTTTCTCAAAAGTGAGGTTACAAGTTTATCAACTTTCAAAGCAGAATGACTTTCCCATTTTTCCTCAACTGTAGTGTATGATATACCATTTTCTAGCTCGGAGTGTCGATTTTTATCCAATGAATAAAACACCATTTAAAAAGTTGCTACATTAGACCGAATCGAGCCCGTTGGTCACATTTATTTTAATGAAAACATGCTATCTGTTTCAGTAGGCTTTTAGAATAATGCAAAACATGTCCTTGACTCTATCCAAGTTGATGAGACGGAAACAAACAATGCTAGTCAGCCTACACAGCCGGCCCATCGAAACCATACCGAAACTAATTTCACACATAATAAGAGTGCAAGATTAAATTGACAATAATAGTAATCTGATCTAACAGATTAGGCCTATCAATTGTCAAATTGTACATGAAGAGATGAGCACATCTTGTAATTGACAGAATCAGAGAAAGGAACATCGCTTTATCAAATCCTCCTTCAGAGTCACGTGCAGGTAAAACTTTTGGATTTCCCTATAGTATCTGGAAGAGCATATTCTGCAGTTTCTTTGACACTTTGTCAAATAACTCTCAATATTCAGGTGCAGGTCTATTTCCAAATTTCACTTTTTCCAAGAATATATGTCCTGTCCATGCATTCAGCACATGACCACTCGCACGGCAGCATTGCTCTGGCTACAAAGCAAAAACGAGTAACATAATAAACTTACAATTAAAATATGCTTTTCTGTCGTCAATGGATGAATGGGTAGGTGAGCGGTTTTGAGACTGGACTTCTAGGACTTTGTAGAATTATACAAAACATATCCTTGGCTCTATCTAAATAAATAATATTTAGATACATTAATATATATTTCCACAAATATTTATTCATGAAATTAATAGTTTATGCACTATTTATCAAGCGTTTATTTATCAAGAATGTTTGCGACCATTGCAGGTTGATATGCATCTGATGCATATGCTAAATAGGGGACGCCCGGCAACGTTCTATAGCGGGTACTTATATGCTGAAATCATGCTTGTAATGTCGTCAGTAGGCTAAAGTAAACTGCTTCAGAGGGGAGGGGCAGGTACCCTACACATACATGCACACCCACTGGCAAAGATTTCCTGCTGACAGGCAGAGGATATTAGTGGACGATGTTGCCACTCCTAAATGCCATATCTTCAATCTAAGCCTAAAAGAAAGCGTGTGCCCTCAGGCCTGGAGGGAAACAAAAGTCCTTCCGCTATCCAAGAATAGTATAGCCCCCTTTACTGGCTCAAACAGCCGACCAATCAGCCTGTTACCAACCCTTAGTAAACCTTAGGGAAAAAATGTATTTGACTAGATATAAAGCTATTTTACAGTAAACAAATTGACAACAGACTTTCAGCACGCTTCAGCATGCTTATATTCGGGTAGGTTGCGTTCTCCAGGCATCCGCCAAACCCAGATTTGTGCGTCGGACTGCCAGATGGTTAAGCGTGATTCACTCCAGAGAACGTGTTTCCACTGCTCCAGAGTCCAATGGCGGCGAGCTTTATACGACTCTAGCCGATGCTTGGCATTGCGCATGGTGATCTTAGACTTATGTGCGGCTGCTCGGCCATGGAAACCCATTTCATGAAGCTCCGGACGAACAGTTCTTGTGCTGATATTCCTTCCAGAGGCAGTTTGGGACACGGTAGTGAGTGTTGCAACCAAGGACAAATTAGTTTTTTACACGCTATGCGCATCAGCACTCAGCGATCCCGTTCTATGAGCTTGTGTGGCCTACCGCTTCGCGACTGAGCCGTTGTTGCTCCTAGACTTTCCACCTCACATCACAGCACTTACATTTGACTGGGGCAGCACTAGCAGGGCAGACATTTGATGAACTGACTTGTTGGACAGGTGGCATCCTATAGCGGTGCCACGTTAAAAGTCACTGAGCTCTTCAGTAACGCCTTTATACTGCCAATGTTTGTCTATGGAGATTGCATGGCTGTGTGCTCGATTTTGTACACTGGTCAGTAACAGGTGTGGCTGAAATAGCTGAATCCACTAATTTGAAGGGGTGACCACATACTTTTGTACATATAGTGCATTTGTCAGTCGTATTGCTCGGGGATAAAACTGTTCAGGAGCCTGTTGGTGTCAGACTTGATGCACCGGTACCTCTTGCTGTGCGGCAGCAGAGAAAACAGTCTATAACTTGGGTGGATGTAGTCTTCTCTTCATACCGCCTGATATAGAGGTCCTGGATGGCAGGGAGCGCGCCCTGGAATACGTTGGGGCCCGCGGGCCTTGCGGGTGTTGGCCTGATTTAAAGACCCTTCTCACGTTGGCCTTAGAGAGCGAGATCACACAATCCTCCGGTTCGGTGACGGCCCTCACACAATGTTGTTGTCAAAGCATGCATAAAATGCATGGAGTTCGTCTGGTAGAGAAGCATTGTTGGGCAGATCATGGTTGGGTCTTCCTTTGTAATCCGTAATGGACTGTAGTCCCTGCCACATGTGGCGGGCGTAGGAGCTTGTGTAATATGATTCCACCTTTTTCCTATATTGACCTTTTTCTCATTTGATGACTCTGCGTAGGTCATAGCTGGACTTATTGTACTTATTCCTGTCCTCGGCCGTAGCATCAGGGCAGTCTACGATAGCTCTGTGTGCGGTAGCCCTATTCTTTAGTTTAGTGCCAAACTCTTTTGATTGGGGAAGCAGCGAACCCTCACCGTGGGTACAACGTCGCCGATGCATTTTCTAATGAAGCCGGTGACTGAGGTGGTTAGCTCGTCAATGTTATCGGCGGAGTCTCTAAACATATTCCATCAGTGCTAGCAAAGCAGTCCTGTAGCATAACCTCGGATTCTGGTGACCATTTCTCAACGTAGCGAATCACGGGTACTTCCTGTTTCAGCTTCTGCACGTAAACAGGAAGCAAGAGTATGGAGTCATGATCTGATTTGCTGAATGGCGGACGAGGGAGGAACTTTATCACCCCTAGTGCCATTGGAGACGTGTTGATGGAAGTTGGGCATCACGCGTCTTATTGATGGCAAATTAAAATCGCCGGCAACCAGAAAGGCAGCCTCTGAGAGTAGGTTTTCCTGCTTGTCAATAGCCTGGTACAGTTTGTTAAGCGCCAGCTTGTTATTTTTATTGTCCTGAGGTGGAATGTAGCAGTCACGATAACAGCTGATAACTCCCTCGGAAGGTAGAAGGGTTGGCATTTGACCATCAGTTATTCCATGACGGGTGAACAGTGTCGACACTTCCACTGTGCTGGAATTAGCACATCAGTTGGTGTTGATGAAGAGGCATATTGATGAAGAAGAATATTGCAGTTCTAATATTCACGTTCGTAGCAAATCTTGCCTCTAATGCCGCCGTTTCCTCTTGGGCAGCCCAAAAATTGGGTCGGAATTACAGAGCGAGTCCAGGGCAGATGATTCGAAGTAGAAGCCGGAATTGGGATAAGTAACTGCCGATCTGATGTTCAAAAGTTATTGTAGGTTGTAAGAAATAATAGTGGACAGATGTCGTGAAAATAGAGTAACATTAAACTACAAAATAATCACAAAATAGCAAAGTTGGGTTGGAGCTTGCAAAACAGCGGCCATCCAGTACGGCGCAATCTATTGACACCAGGACCCGCCGGTGTAACTGCTAAACTGCTGGTTGACTGTACACTGTACTGCGTGATTGTAGCGGGTTTACTAACGCGTTAGTTCTAGTAGCTATGCGGACTATGATGTTAGCTATTATGATGACAACGATGTAGGCAGTGTGTAGCGGTTATGATATGAAGGTTTGGCTTGGAAAGTTTTTTTTGCCTGGTCACAGACAGCTGATGTGTTGTGCACTGAGGTCCACAAGCGAAGGGAAAAGCTTAGGACAGGAGATCACGTAGATGCGGAAAGGAACTATACATCGATCAAAGGGATGCCTAGTTAAAAAAAGGTTAAATAAAATATAAAAAAATCTCTTTTGCAACTGTTGGACAAATGATTACACCCCAGGTTCAGCTAGATGCAGGCAAGAGTGTGCAACACGGTATTGAATGTGTCAATGTGTGTCACCTTTATTACTCAAATTTGTCTCGACCTGTGCACCTACGTTGTCAACTTTAATTCATAGGCTAGGTTGTAGCAACCTCATGATGGGCATAGGGAAAAGTTGAGTATCATGTAGTAGCCTAAACCTATCGAGGTTACATTGAGCTGGGTGAATGGAATATGAATGACAGTCATCCGATATGCTGTAATAGAAAAAGGCCATTCTCATAAAAAATAAAATAATTGTCCTCCCACATCTTACACGTCATGGACCGCCACTGGTGTTCAGTCATATCAAAGCCCAGGGGGAAATTCGACAGGCCAACAAAGAGGCTCTGAAAGGAACCACTCTAGGGAAGAAACGGAGGAGATAATTAGACGTGACACTCTTTATCCCGCCAAGGTCACTTCAAATGTGATTGTATTATGGAGGGGTCAAGAAACAAGACCGGTCTCTAGGAGGTTAGCAGCAGCAGCAACAAGGGACCCAGCGAAACCAATTTATCTCATCACAAAAGAGTTAAATGAGTGTGAAGTATGAGGAGACACCAGATGTTAGGATAGCAAGTTAGCAATACTTTGCACTGAATCCTGATGTGTTGCTGTTGCCATTCGGTTGTCAGCTTTGCCTCAAGGTGAATACGAGATTGTTATTGAACTATTTTCCTCTGCCTATTGTTTCATCAGTCTTCTATGGCATGCATAAAACACGCTGTCATAAGCCTATAGATATATGGTTTCTCTACTCATTATGCATTTTGACCGACTGCCCTTCAATTACAATTTCCTACTCCAATAGTTGTGGATTTTCAGTTGCCCTTTTTGTTGCTGTTTTTTTTAAGGTGATTTATGCCTTTTCTGTTTTGTGCTTGCACCGCATGTGCTTATTTGGTATTTGAACAGTGTCAGAATGTTTATCACAGTGCATGCATGTGTGTGTGTGGCATGTGCATATATACTGTATGTGTGTGTGCTCTCGCAGGGGTTTCCTGTCCTCTCCTCCCTGACACTGATGCTTATTATAGGGTGCTGGAGCTCATGGGCGACTGGCTCTACAAGGCCCCACGCAGCCACTCACAGCCCCCTGTCAGAGCTGCCAGCCTGGGGGTAGATTTACTGGGCACCTCTTCACCCCCCTCTACTCTACACAGTCATTGCAAGAAAGCCAGCCTTCCAGCACAGCCATCTAGGTGATATTACTTTGGTATTGATCCCAGGGCCCTGGCAAGTCCATTTCACTTAGATTTCATCCACAATGTGAGCCGTAGGATTATGAATTAGCCACCGGAGGGGCCGTGAGTGGCTGTTTGGGGCCTTGGCGAGCCAGTCGCCCAAGAACACCAGCACCCTAATAATAAGCATCAGTGTCAGGAAGGAGTCATTCATGACCAAGGAACCCCTGTGATAGCACGCATACAGTACGTAAAGTATATGCACACGCATATACACACATGCATGCACTGCGATAGACATTGCTACAGAAAGACATCTACCTTTGAAATGCTTTTCTAAGGCATCATACTACACAGAAAGACATCTACCTTTGTCATACCTGGTAGGGACCAGGTTAGCTCTTTGCTAACATGAATGCAGTTGGGTATGACAAAGGTAGATGTCTTTCTGTGTAGTATGATTCCTTAGAAAAGCATGTTCAGAGATTAATAGAACATTCTGAAATAATCACAGACAAGGCACTCTAATGTCTTTGAAAAGTACTACTTTGGACAACTCATTAAAATTGTTTTAGTTGTAGATGGTGGAGAACCCAATAAAATGATGGTAATATATGCATACATACTAAAAGTGTGCTGCTTATTATGCTACAATTATTGACAAGGTAATCAACATAGTTATTTGATACATTCCACCATCTGCTTCACGGCCAAAATAATACCAGTGGTGGAAAAACTCAATTGTCTTACTTGAGTAAAAATAAAGATACCATAATAGAAAATGACTCAAGTAAAAGTGAAAGTCAACCAGTAAAATACTTCTTCAGTAAAAGTCTAAAAGTATTTGGTTTTAAATGTACTTAAGTATTAAGAGTAAATGTAATAAATATATAATAAATATAAATAATTTCAAATTCCTTGTATTAAGCGAACCAGACGGCTCAATCTTCTTGTTTTTAAAATTTATGGATAGCCAGGGGCACACTCTAACACCCAGACATAATTTACAAATAAAGCATTTGTGTTTGGTGAGTCCGCCAGATCAGAGGCAGTAGGGATGACAAGGGATGTTATCTTGATAATTGTGTGAATTGTGACGATTTGTGATGGTTTGTGACCATTTTACTAAGCATTCAAAATGTAACTACTGCTTTTGGGTAGTAGTTGTCAGGGAAAATGTATGGAGTAAAAAGTACATTTATTTTCTTTAGCAATGTAGTGAAGTAAAAGTAATCAAAAATATAAATAGTAAAGTACAGATACTCAAAAAAACGAATTAAGAACTTTATACCACTGAATAATACCCATTCTCCATCCTCCAACAGAGGAAACATCCCTCATCTAAAATACACAAGATCTGTGTTTCTCTCCCTGAAGCAGCAAAAGAGGGTTTGCAAGACAGATGCTTCTTGTGCTACTACCTCTAACACCTACCTAGAGGGAAGAGACTCTCTCGCCTGTGTTTATTTTTAGCATATTGGCTGATTTTGTAAGAACCTTATACTGCAGTTTTTTCCCTTTTATAAATCATCTAATATATTCTGATTCTTGACCGTGATCAGCGTAGTGGCTCGCCCTCATGTATCTACAGGTCAGTAAGGTCACAGAAAGGTCAAAGACCAGTGTTGCAAGATCATGTTATGGTATTGTCTGGGCTATAGAGCTGCCCTTTAACATTCTGTATTGAGATACCGCCACAGTGAAATATGAAATCGACACACTCTCTTGAGACAAAACAGCTACTTGAGGCCTTTCTGTGTGATGGATGCAGGCTTGACATGCCTTGACATGGAACCCTGGTTTCTCTGGTATTTCTGGTTGGGCCAGTCCCTGTGGGCAGTGCTAAACACATACAGTATTCTCTATGAGATTCCATCTCCACAGACATTGGGTGCAATGTCAAGATTTGAGGTGTGTGGAGTGAACTTGGCCCAAGATCTGTTAATGCTTCTCTCTCTCACTATCCCTCTCCCTCCCTCTCCTGTATAAGAGGTGGTGGGGACTGGGGACTGTGCAAGGGACGGAGGGGTGCCACCCAGTGTGACAGCCGGCTGTGGCAGGTGATGGGCAAGTCATGGCAGGTTCGGTGGCTCCAAGTGCCAGCTGGGAGTAACCTCTCTCAACCTCCAACTGGTTTAGAACTGGGAATGGGAAAGTGGCGAATTCAAGGCAATGTGTCACTTGTAGTGTGCTAGATTTGCCCACGTATGACTGAGAAAACATGACAGAAACTTTAGATATGGATCCGTTTCAATTTTGAAATGGAGCGTCTCATGAGATAAGGTTGCAACCCCCGACTTCAGCACATCCAGTATAGTGTATATAACCAGCCACAATATGGTACAAATGTACCATGTCTGTACCATGTCAAATGTACCAAGTACAAATGGACCATGTCTGAGTTGAATTTAGATTCTTAACATAAATAAAGAGCGGAAAAGAGGCATTAAATATGTAAAGGGAGTGTGAGAACAGAGCGAGCACGAGCAGCTTTGTTCACAGCCAGGTGTTGAAGGGAGACCGAACGAAGGGAGGTCTATCAATTTCACACGCAGGCTGTCAGGTGCAGCTTATTGTCTTCCCCTTGAGCCTCTCTCTTTCTATCCTATGTCTTCCTGACAAAACCCTCCTAGCTTTGGCATCATTCCTCTATCAATCAGAGTAGCCTAGCGGCGGGTAGCCTAGTGGTTAAGAGCGTTGGGCCAGTAACTATGAGGTTGCTGGTTTGAAACCCTGAGCCGACAAGGTATAAAAAAAAATCTGCCTTTCTGCAAGGCAGTTAACTCCCAACAACAACTGTTCCCCGGGCGCTGATGGCCTTGATTAAGGCAGCCCCCTAAACCTCTCTGATTCAGAGGGTTAAATGCCGAAGACACAGTTTGGTTGAATTAATTCAGTTGTGCAACTGACCAGGTATCCTTTCTACCCTTGGCTGACACGTGTAACAACCTGCTTTTTAGTTTGGTTTCGAATTGGGTATATAGGTGGTGTGAAAACATTGGCTCTCGACGTGTTCATACATGTTCATGTGACACATTACGCAGATGCGCTTGTTCGTGACACAAATCAAGAAGGAAAGGGTCTAACTGGGAGCATCTGGTGTCCTGTATCTATCCATCAGCGGTAATGTACAGATGTAGGCAGCGATAAAGCACACACTCAATCGTGCCCTTTCGTAAGACACTATGCCATTCATGCCTCCAGCAAGCTCATGATCAATAGCAGAAGGTGCCCACATGGCATTCCCCAATGGCCCACTCTCTCTCTATTTTTCTCATGTCTCTATCTGAACAGCAGCCAGGTCCTTGATGTAGGCTGGTGGAACTGTAGCAGTATAGTGTTAGTGTCTCACATTAGCACAAAGCCCCTAAGAATGCAGGAACACCCCTGTCCTGCGGCCCACAGGGTGCTGTTGACAAAGGGATGGGTCCACAAGGACAAACGGAAGATTATGAGTGTGTGTGTGTGTGTGTGTGTGTGTGTGTGTGTGTGTGTGTGTGTGTGTGTGTGTGTGTGTGTGTGTGTGTGTGTGTGTGTGTGTGTGTGTGTGTGTGTGTGTGTGTGTGTGTGTTGATAGTAGTCATGTCATTTGTAGGCAGAATTATTCCCACCGGAGTGTATGGAAATATTTGGGGAAATGTATGGAAATAACTCCGTGGGACAATGTGAGCATGTGAATCATTATGAGAAATTTCAGCTTAGTAAGTGTTTGGGTTAGCCTTTGGTTGGCTTTATTTGAAGAATATGTGATTAATTTGCACACTAACCAAATTACATACCACATGGTCAACCACATTTGCCTACAGAAACACTAGGCCCAAAGTAACCAGCACAGGAGTCTGCTGAGTCTGCTGAGGGGATAATGGCTGGAACGGAGCAAATGGAATGGCATGTAACCATGTATTTGGTACCATTCCGCTCCATATTCCATTACCACGAGCCCGTCCTCCCCAATTAAGGTGCCACCAACCTCCTGTGGTAACCCGTCTCTGTAGTCCATCTGAAAGGGTGGTATAACAGTCTCAGATCCCAGTGTGTGACAATGGCCTGCCTTTTCCCTTTAAGGAGAAAGCAGAGAAAAGCCCTCTGTCTTTCCCTTTGTCTGTTTGGTCAGATGGTGCAATTAACAATCAGCTTAGGCCCGGATTATGCATGGAGGTAGGCGGATCACAGGGGAAAGGAGAGAAGGCATTAGAGGGAGAATGGTGGTTAATATGGGACTTAGTGTGCTTAGGTATGGTATCATGTGACACTGACACAGCTGACAATGGAAGCCTGTTGATGCTGCTGAGTTCTGCATTGAGGCTTTCTTATAATAGGCTTTAGGCTTTACCTCAGATAACTGTTCACACACAGTCCCGAGAGTACCCCTCTCTCTCTTAGTCTCTCGTTTTCTCAAATTGTCATAGTTCGTTTTTACCTAATTGGAGCACGGTAATATTTTTGCTGTACTACACCCCGAGGTATTTTAGCAGGGCTCTAAAGTGTTTGGCACAGAGGCGCGCGTGAGCATGCGCAGGTACGTACGTACGTACCCACCCACCCACGCACGTACGCACGCACAGACATACGCACGCACCACAAGTAACACACACACACACACGCACTTTTTGAGATATTTTGGGGGAATGTAATTAATGTTCCCATTTGTTAATGTGAATGAGCTGAAGGCAACATTTAAAGCATGATACCCCTGGGGCTTCTGCTGGGGAAGGGAGAATCTCAATCTCTGTCTCTGCTGTTTTGAGAGGATTAAGGTAGTGCTATTGGTTTGGCTTGAGATCCAGACAAAAAGAGGGCTAGAGGTCATTTCCCAAAACAGACACATGACCGTATTTCTAGTATCTCTAGTACAAATCTTTCCAGTATTTATCGTGGGGTATTAGTCCGATCCACATGTCATAGTAATATGATCCATACAGCCTCTGATCCACCTCTATAAGTCGAGCCATAAAAACTGACCTTTAGACAGGATATGGCATTAAGCCAGTCTGAATAATAATGGCCTGTGTAGAATTATTCAAACACAGAGTTTGTGTCCCCACATCACGCTATCCTCATCTAATGTACTGCACAGGGATTCCCATCTCTTTATTTACATTTGACATGCGAGGGAGGCAAACAATTTAGGAGCCTGATAATTGTTTGACTCATTAACGCATGACTCCCGGGCTGCCGAGTGGCGCAGCGGTCTAAGGCACTGCATGTCAGTGCAAGAGTCCCTGGTTCAAATCCAGGCTGTATCACATTCAGCCGTGATTGGGAATCCCATAGGGCGGCTCACAATTGGCCCAGCGTCATCTGGGTTTGGCCGGGGTAGGCGGTCATTGTAAATAAGAATTTGTTCTTCACTGACTTGCCTAGTTGAATAAAAAAATTACCGAATCACGGCATTGTGTAACATTGACCTCAGAGAAGGAAGGATAGAGAGAATGAAAGAATAAAACAACTTTCAGAGAGAGAGCGAGGCCGTGCTTGTTTTCCATGACTGATCTGTTAAATCCCCTAACTAGCCTTATCCCTTCAGAGGACCTGTAGAGTGTGGTGCCCTGACAGAGTCACCTCTGAAGTAATTGGGCCAGAACAGAACACAACACCATTCAGACAGGAATGTGTTTTTGTGGCTGCCTGGCTAACTTGGCTTTAGTCACTGTCTGTATGTGCTGTACAGGAAAATGGAAAATGTCCTTCCAGACGATTTAATTCCTTCCCCCTGAGCCGAAACAGAATAGGGAGGCTGAGTCTGACTCTGAGTTGATATGTCGGTGAGAAGGTGGGTTTGGAGGGTGGTGGTAATGGGTGGGGGAAGAAAGGGGAGGGGGAGCATGAATGGTCGGCTTAGGCTGTCATTACACTGCAGGGGCAGGATTAACTTGGGCAAGTTTTACCTCAATGACGGGCGCTCCCTGGGCCTCACTCCATTGGCCACCGTATCATTGTGGTCTTTAGAATGGCGATTTCCTGTGGGGCGAGCTAGCTAGGTTCCTGGCTGGGGAGCAGGCCCATTCAGTAGTGAGACAACAGTCAACAGGATTTAGCCCAGTCCAGTGAGCCCCAATGGCGCCAGAGGTTCCGCTGCTGAAGTGTTTAAGATGGGTTCTGTCTGGGGGCTTTGGACCTGACACACAAACTGGAGGGATATTCTGAAGCCATTCTTTTCAGTTAGTATGTGATAAATGTCTGGGTCTGACTGTCTCCGTGCGTGGATGTCTGAGTATGTGTTGGTAAAGAATGAGTTAGTGTGAAGAAGTGTGTGAGGAAGATTCTCACACACGCCAATAGTCTCGTGCTGTCTGGGGATTTGTCATGAGGTTGCGCAGCAGGAAGCCTGTCTTGGTTTCTACAGTGCTGTTGAACTGATGAAACACAGGAGCCCAGCATATATTATTTCTCTAGGTCCTTTATCCCCACATTTTGTATATCTCTCTTTCTTTCTCTGCACTTGCGCTTTCTCTCTCTCTCTCTCTCTCCCCTCCATATCCATCTCTCTCTCTCTCTCCTCCCTCCTCCTGTCTGTCCGTGGGTAATATGCCCCAGTGTTTTGGCGAAGGGGTTGGCATCAGATGGAAGGTGTGTTTTCCCTAAGGCTACAAGGTAAAAAACACACACACGTTGAGTTTGAAAGCCCCACTACAAAGTCATAACTCCACTCCCTGAGGCTATGGGAGAGGGTGACTTCATTAGCCAGCTCTAGCATCACATTAACTTGATTCCACTAACTGAGTTTAGGTGACATTGGTACTGAGGACACAGCTTACACCTGGAGCTATTGTTTTCATGTGTGCATACTGTGTATGTGTGTGTTTGTGTGGCAGTGCTTGAGGGAAGTCTGACACCTGGGACATTGGCGTCTCTGTAATCAGTGAGGTTTTATGATCTACAACATAATGAGCAGGTATCAGTCTGAGAACCCTCTATAATTATACTGAGACTGATGGGGGCAATACTCCTTACACACACACACACACACACACACACACACACACACACACACACACACACACACACACACACTTACTTGCTTATGGTTTTCCATCAATGTTGATGTTGACGTTTCTCCTGATTGTTGTGGGGGGCTTTCTTTGTGCCATTGTATGTGGCTGTGAAGGCCAATTCGAGAGCCACAGGTTTGCCACATGAGGGACAGGTGAATTCTACACCAGAGAGAGGTGCCCCTGCTGCACACTGATGCCGTTGTGCTCACCGTTCAATTCTCCTCTCTGAGATTGTGTCCTGGAGGTTTGTGACACCCAGGTGGCAGGTGGAATGCCAGGTATGGTGGTTGTTGTTGCCAGGCACTCCATGTTTACAGGCTGGATCTCACAACGCTTCAGGAGGGTCTTGCTGTGGTCCTTTAAGTGTTTTTCTTTTGTCCCCCGGCAGACCTCTGTTCATTTTCCAGGTGGCCATAGAGGATCTGCTGTTGAATGCGGATCATATGCCCCAGCAAATGCAGGTGTCTCTGAGCAAGAAACGCTTCAATGGGTACCTTGTTAGGCCCAGGATCCGTTGAAGGCACCGGATGTAAAAGGCCTCAAGGATGTTAACTTCTTATGGGCAGGTGGGATGGTAACGTCCCACCTGGCCAACATCCGGTGAAATTGCAGAGCGCGAAATTCAAACTACAGAATGATAAATATTTAACTTTCATAAAATCACAATTGTAATACATCAAAAATAAAGCTTAACTTCTTGTTAATCCAGCCGCTGTGTCAGATTTCAAAAAGGTTTTACGGCGAAAGCACACCATGCGATTATCTGAGGACAGCGCTCCGCATACAAAACCAAGAAAAACATATTTCAACCAGGCAGGTGCGACACGAAAGTCAGAAATAGCGATATAATAACTGCCTTACCTTCTTCTGTTGGCACTCCAAAAGGTCCCAGTTACATCACAAATGGTCCTTTTGTTCGATAATGTCCTTCTTTATATCCATAAAAACTCAGTTTAGCTGGCGCGCTTCAGTCAATAATCCACCCAGTTTCCCTCCATCAAAATACATACAAAATGAATCCCAAACGTTACTAATAAACTTTTCCTAACAAGTCAAACAACGTTTATAATCAAACCTTACATACCCTAATACGTAAATAAAATATCAAATTTAAGACGGAGAATCGTTATTGTCTTTACCGGAGAAAAATACCAAAGAACGCGCTCTCATTCACGCGCTTGGAAACACCACAGCCAAAATGGGAGCCACCTAGAAAAACTACAATTTCTGAAACTCTTTCTAAAGACTTGACATCTAGTGGAAGCCCTAGGAACTGCAATCTGGGAGGACTTCGCTCTTGTTGTTTTTGAGAACCTTGATGACTTGTAAAACCTCAGAAAAGCAATATTAATATTAGGGAGGTGTTCTTAATGTTTGTTATACTCAGTGTAGGTCACCTGCTAAAATAATAGTTTGACCTAATATAGCTTGAACTCTGTCTAAAAACACCAGATTTGGATATACAATGAGGGGGAGGGGTGCAACTCAGTATTGGGAAGGTGTTTTAATGGTTTGTACACTCAGTCTATGTATTTCTAACATATTACATCACCTATTTACACATGCACACAACTACACGTCTGCCCACACACCATGCCCTTTTATATCTCTCAAGTCTAACCTGTTCTGACCTGGTTGGCCTCTTGTAGGTCTCTGCCATGTAAGGTAATGAGGGAGTTGCTGTTCGAGTGCTCCCTATACCTCTTGATCTCACCTGTTGTTCAAAGAGACAGTGAATCATTGGGTATATTGCTCATAACACTCAAAGAAAGCAGTTCACCACACATTCTCCACGTTCTTACTTTGGCCAACATTGACCAAAATTAAGAGGCATAGAATCGTCTAAATCTGCCATCTGATGCTGCATGCATCATATGAAACACTTTATCCCCTTATAGTCCAGGTAGCAGATGATGGACCTTTATCAGATATTTATGTACTGTACATGTAGTTGGTGATGTATATTAGCTAATATACATGGGATCAAACTTATTTGCAGTTTACAATTGCACAATTTATGCTCCTTGCATATAAAAACCCCTACAATCTTGTGTTCGGGGCTTCTTGGCAATTTCTGTGACTCACACGGTGAAGGAACATATTGCCTGTAGCCTCCTGTACATGGGGAAAACTGGTGCACAAAAAAAGTGGTACTTTTAAGTATTTAAATTTTTATTTATTTAACCTTTATTTAACGAGGCAAGTCAGTTAAGAACAAATTATTATTTACAATAACGGCCTACACTGGCCAAACCCGGGTGACGCTGAGCCAATTGTACGCCACCCCATGGGAATCCCAATCACGGCCGGTTGTAATACAGCCTGGATAGTATAGAAAACGGCTGTGAGGATTGTTTTTAAATGTTGACAACATTTTGACACAATTATATAATAATAATCTAATTTCATCTATTACATGTGGAAAAACATATTTGAGTGAAGATTTGCAAGCCAGCAGCAGATGGACCCGGTTTTAGCTTGCGGCTATCACTGTCTATCTAGCTAGGTTTAGGATATTTTCTAACTCATACCAGTGACAAACTTAGCTATGTTATCAACATGTGGCAGTACACAAACAAAATCTAGTTCACTTATTTTGCCAGCTAAAAACAAATAGCCACAAATTAATTCAGAAATGGAGGAAGAGGATAGCTAGCTAACATTATGCGCTGCCTCTTCAACAAGAAGCAAAGGTAACCATATTGACACTAAGAAAAAAAATTAAAAGTCATTCCCATGGAGCAAAATCCCCAATCCCCACTCCAAAGAAAGCATGTCTCCGGGGTGCCTCCTAAATGCCACCCGATCTGCGATCGGATCAATCTCCGAAGCGTCACGTTTCAGTTTAGCCTGCACTCGGCAGGCAGTATTCCGTTCCTAAAATCTGCCATAGGTCCAGTGTAGGACTGTAGTGATTATTTTCGAAATGCCCTAGCCCATAGCAGATGTCAGAATACAATTCTGCTGGAGGTGTCCATCAACCCGTGTGGATCCATCTGACGAACCAGCCACACACAGACAGCCAGCAGATCCCAAAACACAATTCACGGCTCCAGCAGAACACTTTCCTATTGACCAAAATCCACCCCTCCAAAGAAAGCCTTGCTCTGGAGCTTCTCCAAAATGCAGAAGCTTTGCATTTCAGTTCGCCAGGCCGCATAGAAAACTCCCCAGAACAACGAATTACCGCAACGCGCAGGCCCAACAAACACCTTGAAAGTTACTCTTTCCCATAGGCTTGTTACTATCAATGACAGCATCAGCCATTAGACACCAACAGCGGGCACACGTTTACATTTGGTTAGTTTTATCAGTGTTATTTAGCTAAAGTCAGCATAGAGGTAGCAAGCTAGCTCTTTAATTTACCCTGTTCACTTCCATGCATGTGATAATGCTTGGTCTCTGCTGGGGCTGCTGGCTATTTGAGAAGCAACTTTTTGCTAAAGCCTCCTTCCATTGTTGATAGCTGTGGAAGTACTCAGAGATGAAATGCGACCCACAGATTGAGGAGTAGATGCCCAATTTGCCCTCCTCATTATAACTCATTTATCCCACTTTTTAAAAAGTTGTCCATTCACCATGTGACGCCGGCCGCAGGGCGTTGTGGGATTGTTCCCCGAAGTTAGAGCTGATTTGGAGAACCTCAAACCCAACTTTTTCATATATTTTTTAAATGTTTATTTTGCCTTTATTTTAACAGGGAAGATATATTGAGACCTAGGTCTCTTTTCAAAATGCTTTGTTATAGTACAAATAAATATACACATTATACACAATATAAACTATATATAGAAAAGTATGTGGACACCCCTTCAAATTTGTGGATTTGAGTATAAATATGCGCACACAGCCATGCAATCTCCATAGACAAACATTAGCAGTAGAATGGTGTTACTGAATGGTGTGACTTTCAACCTGGCACCGTCATATGATGCCACCTTTCCAACAAGTCAGTTCGTGAAACTTCTGCCCTGCTAGAGCTGCTCCGGTCAACTGTAAGTGCAGTTATTGTGAAATGGAAACGTCTAGGAGCAACAACGGCTCAGCTGCCAAGTGGTAGACCACACAAGCTCAAAGAACGTGGCCACCGGGTGCTGAAGCGCGAGGAGCGTAAAAATCTTCTGTCCTTGGTTGCAACACTCACTACCGAGTTCCAAACTGACTGGAAGAAACGTCAGTACAAGAACTGTTTGTCGGGAGCTTCATGAAATGGGTTTCCATGGCCAAACAGCCACACACGAGCCTAAGATCACCATGCACAATGCCAAGTGTCAGCTGGAGTGGTGTAAAGCTCACCGCGAATGGACTCTGGAACAGTGGAAACGCGCTCTCTGGAGTGATGAATCACGCTTCACCATCTGGCAGTCCGACTGACGAATATGCATTTGGCGGATACCAGGAGAAGGCTACCTGCCCGAATGCATAGTGCTAACTGTAAAGTTTGATGGAGAAGGAATAATGTTCTGGCTTGTTTTTTATGGATCAGGCTAAACCCCTTAGTTCCAGTGAAGGGAAATCTTACCACGACAGCATACAATGACATACTCAACGATTCTGTGCCTCCAAGTTTGTGGCAATAGTTTGGGGAAGGCCCTTTCCTGTTTCAGCATGACAATGCCTCCGCACAAAGCGAGGTCCATACAGAAATGGTTTGTCAAGATCGATGTGGAAGAACTTCACTGGACTGCACAGAGCCCTGATCTCAAATCCATCGAACATCTTTGGGGTGAATTGGAAACGGCGACTGCGAGCCAGGCCTAATCGCCCAACATCAGTGCCTGCCCTTCAGTAATGCTCTTGTGGCTGAATGGAAGCAAGTCCCAGCAGCAAAGTTCCAACATCTAGTGGAAAGATTTCCCAGAAAAGAGGAAGCTGTTATAGCAGCAAAGATGCGGACCAACTCCATATTAACGCCCATGATTTTGGAAAGGGATGTTCGAGCAGGTGTTCACATACTTTTGGTCATGTAGTGTGTGTGTGTAAACTTATATCTATATAGTTGAGTATCTGGAGCACCAGCATTTGTGAGTTCAATTACAGGCTAAAAATGGCCAGAAACAAAGACCTTTCTTCTGAAACTCGTCAGTATATTCTTGTTCTGAGAAATGAAGGCTATTCCATGCGAGAAATGCCAAGAAACTGAAGATCTCGTACAATGCTGTGTACTACTCCCCTCACAGAACAGCGCAAACTGGCTCTAACCAGAATAGAAAGAGGAGTGGGAGGCCCCGGTGCACAACTGAGCAAGAGGACAAGTACATTAGAGTGTCTAGTTTGAGAAACAGACGCCTCACAAGTCCCCAACTGTCAGCTTCATTAACTAGTACCCGCAAAACACCAGTCTCAATGTCAACAGTGAAGAGGTGACTCCGGGATGCTGTACTTCTAGGCAGAGTTCCTCTGTCCAGTGTCTGTGTTATTTTGCCCATCTTAATCTTTTATTTTTATTGGCCAGGCTGAGATATGTTTTTTTCTTTGCAACTCTACCTAGGCCAGCATCCCGGAGTTGCCTCTTCACCGTTGAGACTGGTGTTTTGCGGGTTTGTTTTTGTTGAGTTTGCATAATTCATGATTTGTTTAACAGTACGGTGTCCACACACACAGTAACAGTGCTTTTCACAAACAAATAATAATGTCCAGGGAATACGTGTTGAAATTGACCTAATTGTATTCATCATTGCCTAAATGAAGCTCTCAGACACATTCATTATTCGTGTGGATATGTTTTTAAACTAAACATAATGTGAAGCACAAATGACTTTCCCTTACAGACGCTAACAAAAATGTATGCAGCTTACCATTTACTCTTGGGAAGACTTAACACCTAACCGACCATTTGATTGATAGGGCCTGGACTTATATAGGCCTATCAGATATGTGTGTTTGAAGGGCGCACACAGCGGTCTGTCTGTATGCAGTGTGTGTATTGGCCCTGTATGGAGCTATGGGCATAGTTTGTCATTAAGCGCAGAGTGGGCTTTCGCCTCCCCAGAGATGGGCTCTATAGCCCAGGCCCTCCCACCCAGGACTAGCCTCCAAGCCCAATAACAAATATCCCTAATTCACCTATGTCACTAGTTAATATACTACACCACTAATATATCCAGCTGGTAACACTCTCTCACTACTCTGGTTCTTACCTATATCACTGTGGCTCACTTTCAGACATTTACAGATATGTCACAGCCTACTAACACTCTTTTCACCCATCTTACCATGCTCAAGCCTTACCTATGGCCCTTCTATCTTTTCATTGTCAATAACTGAGTCATTATGCAAGCAGGGCTAGGGGAAATAGTCATTTGGTATATTGGTAGGCCTATCTCGGATCTTTGCTGTCCTTCTCATGTATTGGATGAGTGAACCCAATGACTCTTCTCCCTGACACATTCCTCTCAAACTGTCATGCTCTTACAGGTCAATTATTTCCCCCGCTAGCTTCAAGGCAAAGACAATGTGTTGATCAATGGTTTAATCTGTGGGCTATGTTTTCCTGCGCTCTCTCTCTCTCTCTGCGACAGACAGCAGTTCAGGACAGTGTATTTCTGGGGCCGGCTGGATGAATCAGAGTGGAGTAAGTAACACATTTGGAACAAGGAGGCGTCAGCTCCACGCAGGGGACTGGGCTTTACTCGCGGCCGCCATCATTGGCTTATTAGACGTGCGTTTTTCCCTATCGACCTATAGGGCCTGCTGTTGCACCGTTCTGCCCGCCTCCTCTTCTCCCTCTCCCTCACTTTCTCCTGTCTCTCCATCTCTCTGTTCTGTTCTGCCAGCAGCCTGCTCTTTCTACACGTGTGGAGCACCAAGTCTGTTGGGTTTTGCACAGTGATGGGATGCCACAGGCTGAAGGTGTGAAGTACCTGTAGTTGTGATGTCTATTTGAGGATGTGAATGGGGGTTGATAAGACACAAGTGAAGAATAGAATCGGAGCTGGTATGAGCTTGTAGGTTTAAAGACATTCCAATTGGAATTGGGGTATTGGGCTCGCTCAAGTTTATACTACTGTATTCATCAATAATGATTGTGTACACACGGTCGTTTAGGTAGGAATTTCAGACTAATGCTACCGAACCACACTTCAGCGTCAGTCCAAGTCTGTGTGGTATGATGCCAGTACTACCACAGAGGACTGTGTGAGCCATACCACCAGTCCTACTCACACACACCTGTCCACCTGTCACAACAGGCCTGTCTGGTGCCCAGTCAAACCTGTCTGGGACTGGGGGACGTGACTGGCTCTGACAGGGGGACCCGTCACTGTGAGGGCATGCTGCGGCTCCGAACCTGACATTTGATTGACAGGCTGTAAATGCTTGGCGACAGGGTGAGCGTTGTAAAAAGGCATTAAAAGACAGTGCCACACCAGAGGGGTGTATGTGATCACCATGCTTTATTTATGGATCTATCAACCTCGGTGGAGTTTTGCTTTAAGGCTTCTTTACTCCTGAAGATTTTG
The DNA here is from genome assembly GCF_045679555.1 of Salvelinus alpinus. NCBI lineage: Eukaryota > Metazoa > Chordata > Actinopteri > Salmoniformes > Salmonidae > Salvelinus > Salvelinus alpinus. The sequence goes on from NC_092120.1 coordinate 23,822,350, forward strand.
CAATTCTACCTAGAAGGCCAGCATCCCGTAGTCGCCTGGGGTGGCAAGTCGCCTAGTCGTTAGAGCGTTAGGCCAGTAACCGAAAGGTTGCTAGATCGAATCCCTTAGCTGACAAGGTAAAAATCTATCGTTCTGCTCCTGAACAAGGCAGTTAACCCAATGTTCCTAGGCCGTCATTGTAAATAAGAATATGTTCTTAACTGACTTGCCTGGTTAAGTATTTCTGATCAATTTTATGTTATTTTAATGGACAGAAAATGTGCTTTTCTTTCAAAAGCAAGGACATTTCTACGTCACCCCAAACTTTTGAGCTGTAGTGTGTATTGCTCTCGAAAGGAACAACGTCACCTGTATTATTGGTTGTGAAAAAATTACGTCACCTCACGGTCCCATTCTCATTGTAATCACTTTCCCTTGGGACTTTTATTCATGTTTATAGGCAGTGCCATCCCTAGAATAACTTAGATAACTGAAGTACGTTCTCCCCCTCATGGTCTACCTGTATCTTGCTAGCTAATTAGCCTTTAGAGATGACTCATCTCTTATTTAGCCAAATAGGAGACTAGTGTTAGACTATTATTACCTTTCCAGGCTCCTGATTTGCTGTCTCAGATGACTGACGTTGACTCTACTGAGTGGGGAGTGGTGACTCGGAGCAGAGGGGCAAGTTTGTTTACCCCTCTATCACAGGCAGGGTTGATGTAATTGCAGGGGCCTGTTTCCCCTGTTAGGTCCCCTGCTCGGTGGTTCTCTGCACGGCTGATCCCAGACGCAGCGCTAATTACCAACCATAATGGGTAGGAAGAGAAAGAGGAACACAAACCAAGCTAGAGTAGAGCGTGTCAAATGGGTGTACATAAATTTACCTTTATGAGAATACAATTTCCAGGATCCTGTTGTTGTCTTCGTTTTCATTTCGCTGTCTCTCTGCCTCGTAGTGCGGATCCAGAGATTGCCGAAGGCTGGTATTTATAGCATGTTGAAATTGCCATGGGCATGTAAGTTTATTGTTGATGTTTGTGTGATCCTCTCACTACGGTTGTTTTTGCTCCACCACCACCACCCATAGAGCTGCGAGGTTTTTCTGAACAGGAGAGTACCTGTTGCAACATGCCACATTTCACAGGGTCACCTTACTACTCCATTCTACTCTCTTCTCACGTTACCTTGTCTATCGCCAAGCTCTAAATTCTTGCTTTATTTTTCTTTTCTACACCGACTACAATTTGTGAAACGGCTTGAAAGCAAATGTAATCACAGATAACATATTTCTCTTCTTTAGAATCTGTAATGGGTCTGTTTCTTGTTCATTATGCTGGCTGCAGCCTAACAAACAGTGTTACAAAGTGTATTAATAGTGTGTAATTTTAATCAGACTGTGTCTCCGCTGTGCTAATGCCCCCAGGCATTATGACAGCAATTAAAAGTTGTTGAAGAGTAATTGGCCCAAATACGTTCTTCTCCATTGGAAAAATACCTTCTCCATTTTTACAATTTGGTGTACCAGGAATTGGTTTTATGTAAAATGAGTGTAATATGAAGTAAAGGTAAATTTTTATTGAATTCTCAATAAATGTCTTTACAACCTACCACTGGTTTAGCATTGCCCTTTTATGGTCCGAATCTTCAAATTCACACTTTTAATTGAACCTTTAATGTAACAAGCAGTGCTTGGTATCAGAGTCTTGGGAAGAATATCAATTAATTTCATGGTAGACTGATAAAGCATCAGTAAAAGAGAAAAATACTTTTTATTGTTGCGTTTTCAACTTTGGGATTCATTCCAATAGTAATTGAATAGCTTGAATAAATAACACCTGAATCACCCTTTGCGATAATATGTGAGGGCATCGTATTTCATCGTGCTCATCTGCAACATCTGCAGCGCTGCTCGTGGCAACGTCATATCGCTGAGTCGAAGTTTGATTAAAAACATTTATTTCAGTGCCTACATTTCACAAAGCCATTTCAACCTGTAAAGAACCTGTAGTTTCTCAGCAGCCGTGGAATTTAGAAGTTTTAGGATGCTTCCTTTGTACAGGGATGCTGACAAGGAAGCAAGTGCCCCTCGAAGTCTAGACTTGCAATCTCAAAGAAAAGGACCTTCCCCCTCCTTCTCACTTGCCTCTCACTACCACCACTTCTTGAGTAGTGTCTGCTCTTGGGGAAGCTAATGCTCATTCTGAAACTGACAAACATTCCCCTTTCCCCTCCCTGAAGACTAGAGGCCAGGGGTTAGTCTGAGAATAGTACCTCCTAAGGCAGGCCTGGGCAATTATTTTCCATGGAGGGCCACATTAGAATATATTTTTGCCATTGCAGGCCAGAATCATATTACAGGATTATACATCATGTGTATGACTGACTGTGTTGACAGATATATCTACAGCAAATCACGTCCAGATATGCTACTTATTTTACTTTTCTAACATGCACAGAGATAAACCACATCCATGTTCTCCTTTTGGTAGGTATTTTCATTATTAAACATGCAATGAACTACACGAAGGGAAAATTACACTGTGCATTCAGCACCACGGACAGAACTCTTGTTAACGGGTATGCACAAAAACACAAGAAAGAGAGAGAGCTCAACATTACATTGACGAGCAGTGAAGTCCGGTATAGTTTCTGACGTCGCTATGTGCGGGATTGCTGAGAGGTGAGAGTCAGTAAGAGATGATCTGTGGCTTGACTTGTTATATTTCATCACTGAAAATGTCTGCTCACATACATAGGTTGACCCAAACAGTACAAACATCTTCTGAGCATGACTCCTAATCTTTGGAAAGTTTTGTTCATCGAGAGATGCATAGAAACCTCAGTGACATTGTTTGAATAGTTCTCCAATCACTCCATCAGACTGAAGATCGATAAGCTCAAGTTGCAGGTCAGTGGGAGCGTTATCCACTTTGAAGGTGAAAGGAGAGGAAATCAACAACATGTCATTTTCCAACACTTTGAAATCATCATCAACGACGAGAAAACTCACCGTTCAAACTACGCAGCGGCAATGTATACTTCTCCCGCTGGTCATTTGATAGGGAACAGACTAGTGGTGTCAGAAAGTGGGTGAGATTGTTGGCTTCTACTTGGTGGGTCAGGAGGAGTAATTTTCCCTTGAAGGCTTTGACAAGCCTGTACATCTGATGTGCAAAAAGGCCCTTCCCTTGTAGTTTGGAATTCAGTTCATTCATGAGGGCCATGATGTCAACGGTGAAGGCAGAATTAGCCAACCATTCTTTATCTTACAGTTGAGGGAAATCCATATGTTCCTTTCATTTGCAAAAACTCAGAAATCTCAGACTTCAGGTCCCACACCCTTTTAAGCACCTTTCCCAAACTCAGCCATCTCACGTTTGTGTGGTAGGGGAGATCTGCATGACCCGACTCTGTCTCTTCCAACAGTGAGACAAACTGCCTGTGGTTTAAAGATTTTGCTCTTATGAAGTTTACCTCTTTAGTGACAGTATCCACAACACGGCTCATTTTCAGAACACATTTACAGAGCAACCCCTGATGAATAATGCAATGCAGGAAAATTATTTTCTGTTCAGGGTTCAGCTCAGCTACTTACTCTAGTATCCTTTTCAAAAGGCCAACATTTTTTCCTGTCATGTTTGGGCACCCATCAGTGGTCGCACTGGATCACTTTTCAAAACTCAGTCCCAGCTTTGCCACACACATATTAACCTCCTCCATTGACTGCACTGAAGCAAGCTCCTCCTCTGAGGCAAGTTCCTCGTAAGAATATCAACAACTGTGCCATGTCACATGCATCACTGCTCTCATCCAGGGCCAAGGAGAAATAGGTGAAATCCTTTACCATGTCTTTCAACTGTCTACGTTCCTTTTCTTTGAACTCTTTGGAAAACATTTTTTTTTGTGCAATTTATAGCTAGCTATTATTTGTAACTGTGATCTGTGTGTCAGTCACTGTCTGTCCTCGTGCAGTTGCTATTTATAAGTGCCTTCAAAATAATTGTCACACAAGCGGTGGGGGTTTAAACATTACACAAAGGCGAGTATATATTGGGCTTTTAATTTGAACAACAAATACCGGGGCCCGCATACGGCCCCCGGGCCGGCCTTTACCCAGGCCTGTCCTAAGGCCATGTTCTCTTTTCTCCTAAATATGATTATGAGTTCCCCCTGGTGTTCTGACTTTGGCAACTACAGTTTTAGCATAGCTTAATTTGGCTACAGGCAGTTTTCAGGGCGGAAAACTGTAACATAGATTTTTTTGGGGGTTGATATGCATTGACTGACATTTAGTGACTAACACTGGTGACACAATTCTGTAGGAACATTTATCGAAGGAAAATGAGTGACCGACTTCCTCTGTAGCTACAACTATGACCTCTGTGTTACAAAGGCTCTTTTTTTTTATGAACAAAGGGAAATAACAAACCACATGGAATGGAAAGATTTAACGCAGTGGACAAACAGAACATCTTTGTGTTCACCGTAGATTGTGACCGCAGCTTCCTGCGAAGGCAGAGCAGCAGCAGCCAGCAATAACGTCACACACTGACAAGCTGGGAGGATTTCACCCGGTGCATTTTTAACCATGCAAACTCTGGCAGGTAACAATTTGTTTGGTTCGGGGCTTTGACACCGTGTTTGAATATGGGAAATGTGTGGGGTGGAACAATATTGGTGGTTTACAAATCAGGACTTTGGATCAGAAGATAGAGAGTCTGTCACAAACAGCATGTGGTACGGTCACCACAATGGTCCCCAGCAGCCATATACAGTAGGTGTTGAGTTTCTCATTGTCGATACAGAGGTCTGGGTGGCTGCCTGTCACACATCCAGCTCCTCACAGAGAATGCATGGGGTTATGCCACAACATCCCACCCCATACCCTTTGTTCATGGTCTAAAGCTACCCTAATTTTGGAGGTGACCCACTGCTCCCCAGATTTAAATTATGAATCACCCCCTTGGCTGACAAGGAGTCTCAGTGTGAAGCGGCGAGGTGGACTTCTGCGCTGTGTCCTCCACTAACAGATGGCATAAATCATTCTCTTAAACGCCGCATTAAGTATTAATCATTCTCAGCGCTGTTACACAGTTCGCTTGGCCACTGCAAAGTGTGATTAATGGTGTCGGAGATTTGAGGAGCCACGCTTGCTGGAGCCCCCTCCCCTTTACCCAGCATCTCTGCCTTCCTGTGCCGCCGGACAGAGGGGGCACATCCACTTCCAGGACGGTGACCTCAGAGAGGTGGCCAGATGGATCACTTCCAGATAATTTGCAATTTTCTCTCTTCCCTGAAAGATGGAGCACCTGAATTTAGTCTCACTACTGTCACATACGTTTACTGCTGTGTGGAGGAAAAGTTGACTTTGGCTACTGTATGTTGGTCAGGTTTGGTTTTAGAAATTGATGTTGCTTTGTGAATATCTTCATGATATCCAATTGCTTTGGCAGGGTGGATTTATTCATGATATCACATTTCTATAAGATAAACAGTACTCAGAATTTAAGAAGATGCCCTTCAAGGACACTCAAAACACACACATACAGTATAATCACAACAGAAACTGAAACATTATCCTATTTAAATGTGCAAATATAGCTTATGATGACACATTTATTGACATGTTCTTTCAGTCCTGCCTCTGGCACCAATTTCGGCTCACATTATGCTGTGGTCAGGTGCTTTGTCAGTGTGCATTATCTCTGTGACGAAGCTATGTGACCACCCATAAGTGTTGGCCCTCTGACAGCCCCCGCATGACAACTCCCATCCCTTTTTACATAATCAAACAAACAGGGGTTTGGTTTACATAAGCTGTGCCTGCATCTCCTACACTGTGATAGTTATGCCCAGAGGCCAGACAGGCTTTACACTCCGACTTCCAGGACTGCAGGCTTAACTGTCACTGTTGCTCCTTCTTCTCAGCCTCACATGTGTCTTGTTCGCTTCAGTTAACTTCCGCTAAAGAGGAAATTGCTGGAAAGGCCCAGGGACTTTATCTGTGCTTTGCTATTGTACATTTTTAATGATCTCATTGGCCAGGATTTGTGATTCCTTCTGTTTTATTTATTTATTTATTTTTTATTTAACCTTTATTTAATTAGGCAAGTCAGTTAAGAACATATTCTTATTTTACATGGAAGGCTTACCCCGGCCAAACCCTCCCCCCCGGATGACGCTGGGCCAATTGTGCACCGCCCTATGCGGTACAGCCCGGGATCAAACCAGGGTCTGAGTGACGCCTCTAGCACTGAGATGCAGTGCCTTAGACCGCTGCCCCACTCGGGAGACCAAATGTCATTGGGTGAAGGCAGGTTTCTCTCAATATGAAGCACTCTATTGCCCAAATTCAAATCAAATCAAACTTTATTTGTAACATGCGCCAAATACAAAATGCTTACTTACAAGCCCTTAACTCTTTCTTGAACTGCACTGTTGGTTAAGAAATATTTACCAAAAGAACTTAAGTAAAACATAATATACAAGGGGTACCGGTACCGAGTCAATGTGTGGGGGTACAGGTGAGACGAGGTAATTTATATACGGGGGGGGGGGCTCAATGTAAAGGTTATTTTTACCCCCATAACTTTTTTGTTATTGTGTCCACTCTTAGAACAAAAGGTGCCATCTAGAACCTAAAACGGTTCTTCAGCTGTCTCCATAGGAGAACGTTTGAGTAACCCATTTGGTTCCATGTATAACTCTTTTTGATTCCATGTAAAACCCTTTCCACAGAGGGTTATACATTGGACCCAAAAGGCTTCTTCTATGAGGACAGCCGAAGAATCCCTCAACTGATGTTTAGTGGCAGGACTGGCTTTTTCAAAACATTTCTTTTTGCCTCACCGCTCTTCCCCTCTCTTGCCACCCTTGCCCCTTGGTGCCTTAACTCTGCTCAGCTCTTTGCCAGTGCCCTTCCGTTGATGCTAATGTGAGGCGAAGGGGCACTCGCCACCCCCCACAGAAGCCTGTTATCCCGCCTCAGCTACGGCCTCCTCCGCTGCTACTGGGACCATAGACCCAGAGACAGTACTGATGTGATCATGCATGCGAGTGTTAGGGATGAAAGATATAATTATGGTGTCCGACTACATCCGTTCGAGACAAGTGCCAGGAACGTGCCACTCTGCATCCCCCTGGGTGCACCATTAGTGAAATCAAGGCTTGCCCTGTCACATTCTGTCCTGACTTCAGCTGATGATGCGCAAGTTGTTGTTGGTTTTGTTCAGTCTTTAAGCTGTTTCTCCTCATAAATACTTGTCAGAGAAGTTGAGAGTTGAGTCTCTCACACACAATATTCTATAAAAGTGTTTGCATTCGCATAGGTCATTTTTGCATTTTAGGCTCAAATATCTGGTCTGTGATGCACTCGACTCTTCAGTTTTTTTATTGTGAAGCATTTTCAACTGTCTTAGAGTAATGTCCTAGTTTCCATCCATTACACGTCCTTGTTTAAGATATGGATGAGGAGGACTGACTCTCTCTGTTGTCTCGTGTGCTAGTCTCGTGTGACATCGTGGCACCTTGTGACTCCTCTAATGTAATAACCGCTATGGCGAGCCGAGGCAGAAGAACATTTATGAATAAAGTTAAGAAATTCCCATGTTCCACCAAGACCCTAAGGCGCTATAAGCAATTAACCTTCAAAGATAATCCCTGCGAAGTTACCGGACTTTATCTCCTCCGCTCAATGTCGGTACTCTTGATGTGTGCTCTCGCAAATAGGCCATGGACACACTTCGCTATTTCTGGTGAAGATGACTCACTAGGCCTGAGTGCTCCAACCGTAAGACAGCCACAACTTCCCGGCTCGGAAGCTATATGTGGAGACTGCAGACAGAGCTAATTAGCAGTGGGCTTTGAGATGACAGAGATCATGCACAAAGCACAAACACCACAAATTATGATTCTTACGGCTTTATATGTGGAGACTGCAGACGAAGCTAATTAGCAGTGGGCTTTGAGATGACAGAGATCATGCACAAAGCATAAACACCACAAATTATGATTCTTACATTGATAGATTGAATCAATAATTTATTTTGACAGTGGTGTAAACTTGCAATTACTAGGCTATACTGTATCGCCTGTCAGTAAATACATTAAGTTACTTAAATATGAAAAAGTATTGGTCATAAACATCTTTTGAACTTTCATGTGAAGCTGTAGTGGCGTTGGTTTTAAACCTTGAACCTCTCAGCCTCCAGACATCTGAGAGTCCAAGAACAGCATAATTGGGTTTGTATGCAGGGGAGACTCCATTGATTTGCCTGAATTCTACTGAAAGTGTTCTCTCATTATGAACTAGACAGACCCATGCTGAGCCAATGTGGGCATTATATTTGTGCCTCGGCATATGAAATGGCGCCGAAGAACATGGCTGATGTTTTACATTCTCCCAACCAATTGTGCAATTATTTTTTTATTTTTTATTATTGTGTACATAATGTTGCTGCTACCGTTTCTTATGACCGAAAATAACTTCTGGACTACTCACCACGGACTGGAAGAAACTTTTTCCTTTAACGAATCCGACGAGAAGAATATCCTGCTTTCACTGGAACAGGCCCAGATCCACGCCTTTTGCATAGAGAAAAGACGCCGGAAAAGGGGGACGCAGATCGGGGATCCTTCTGAGAATCCGTAGGCGAGCGATTAAACTCCCAATGCCTTCCATTCTTCTTGTTAATGTGCAATCGTCAGAAAATAAAATGTATGACCTACTATTAAAGAAGTCTCGAGGTATTGTACGCCTGAGGTAGAGTACCTTGTGATAAGCTGTCGACCACACTATCTACCAAGATAGTTCTCATCTGTATTATTCGTAGCCGTCTTCACCACAAAGTGAAGCTGGCACTAGGACGGCTCTTAAACATCTCTATAAGGCCATAAGCAAAGAAGAAAATGCTCACCCATAAGCGGCGCTCCTAGTGGCCAGGGACTGTAATGCAGGTACACTTAAATCAGTTTTACCAAATTTTTACCAGCATGTCACATGTGCAACCATGGGGGGAAAAAATCCTACACCACCTTTACTCCACACAGAAATGCATAGAAAGCTATCCCCCGCCCTCCATTTGGCAAATCTGACCACAATTCTATCCTCCCGATTCCTGCTTACAAGCAAAACTAAAGCAGGAAGTACCAGTGACTCGCTCAATACGGAAGTGGTCAGATGATGCGGATGCTACACTACAGGACTGTTTTGCTAGCACAGACTGGAATATGTTCGGGTATTCATCCAATGGCATTGAGGAGTACACTACCTCAGTTATCGGCTTCATCAATAAGTGCATCGATGACGTCGTCCCCACAGTGACTGTACGTACATATCCCAACCAGAAGCCATGGATTACAGGCAACATCCGCATCGAGCTAAAGGCTAGAGCTGTCGCTTTCAAGGAGCGGGACACTAATCCAAACGCTTATAAGAAATCACCCTATGCCCTCAGACGAAACATCAAACAAGCAAAGCGTCAATACCGGATTAAAATTGAATCCTAGTACACTGGCTCTGACGCTCGTCGGATGTGGCAGGGCTTAAAAACTATTACAGACTACAAAGGGAAACCCAGACATGAGCTGCCCAGTGACACGAGCCTACCAGACGAGCTAAATGCCTTTTATACTCGCTTCGAGGCAAGCAACACTGAAGCATGCATGAGAGAACCAGCTGTTCTGGATGACTGTGTGATAACGCTCTCGGTAGCAGATGTGAACAAAACCTTTAAACAGGTCAACATTCACAAAGCCGCTGGGCCAGACGGATTACCAGGACGTGTACTCAAAGCATGCACGGACAACTGTCAAGTGTCTTTACTGACATTTTCAACCTCTCAGACCACCATAGTCCCTGTGCCCAAGGAAGCGAAGGTAACCTGCCTAAATGATTACCGCCCCGTGGCACTCACGTTGGTAGCCATGAAGTGCTTTGAAAGGCTGGTTATGGCTCACATCAACAGCATCCTCCCGGACACCCTAGACCCACTCCAATTCACATACCGCCCCAACAGATCCACAGATGATGCAATCTCAATCGCACTCCACACCGCCCTTTCTCACCTCTACAAAAGGAACACCTATGTGAGAATGCTGTTCATCGACTACAGCTCAGCGGTCAACACCATAGTGCCCACAAAGCTCATCACTAAGCTAAGGACTCTGGGACTAAACACCTCCCTCTGCAACTGGATCCTGGACTTCCTGACGGGCAGCCGCCAGGTGGTAAGAGTTTTCAACAAAACCTCTGCCACGCTGATCTTTAACACTGGGGCCCCTCAGGGGTGTGTACTTTGTCACCTCCTGTATTCCCTGTTCACCCACAACTGCGTGGCCAAACACGACTCCAACACCATATTTAAGTTGGCTGACGACACAACAGTGGTAGGCCTGATCACCGACAACGATGAGACGGCCGATAGGGAGGAGGTCAGAGAACTGGCAGTGTGGTGCCATCACAACAACCTCTCCCTCAATGTGAGCAAGACAAAGGAGCTGATGGTTGACTACAGGAAAAGGCGGGCCGAAACAGGACTCCATTAACATCGACGGGGCTGTAGTGGAGCCGGAAGTAAGCATTTCACAGTCTACACCTGTTGTTTACGAAGTATGTGACAAGTAAGGCAAAATTGCTCAACCACTATCTCTGCCTTCTTTTGTTGTTGGGTTTGTCCTCCCTTGATACACAATGTCGTCATCTACCTCGGTAACTTTAGCATAGATCAGTGTGAATATAGCCCATAGCCAAATGTTTCATCTTTACTGTGGCAATTTGTAGATCTGCCACTTCACAGGACACTGTTGATTATGCCAGTGTCACAGATATGCAACATTAACGTAAAACCATTCATGAGAAAACATATGCAGCTGAGCTAAATCGTCCTAAACTTTTCGGTTACAGCCAGATGTAGCAGGGAAAAGCACCAGACACCAGTCTATGAATAGCAAAGTGAAATCATTGTACATATGCGTACTTGCCCACAACTCTCTTTTTCGGTTGTCTAGTCAAGTCTCTTAGTTCGAGGGCGTCTTTATAACATCTAGTTCTCTCCTCAAGGGCCCTATAGTTTCAGTGAAATATTTATGGCGGAGTTGAAACATGCCTGAAGTGTCTTCCCCCAGCAAGGGTGACCCACTGGGGCATGATCAGAAATAAAGTACTGGCTGGGGCAGACATGTTGGAAGGCTATGCATGCTGATGTGTACGCTTCAATCCACAGGATTGTAGCATGCAATTATACTGTTGACTGAAAAAACTCACCAAAACAATAAAATATTAATCATCAGAGATTTTTTCATAGAATTAATTAGTCGATTATCCTGTTTATGGTTTATCTTGAATTGCAGAATGTAACTAATCTATCTTCAATTACGAATCATAATTTGATTTATCCGATCTCGTCTGATAAACAAAAGACAGCAGGGTTTTCTCAATATGTCACATTTCCATTGTCGTAGCTCGTTCATTTCGTACATGCTTGATTTCAAACAAACTGATTTACTCTGAAACAGAGGACAGAGATTGAGTTTCCATGTCATGTCTCAATGATAATCGTCAAAGAGAGAAGTGAAAATAACAATATACTTATAACTGTTGTTATTGCCCTTCTTGTATATCACAGGATGACTTTCACACTAAAAGGCACCATAGAAACACTGTCCAGATTTTAACTGCTGTAGTAATCCCTTTGTTTCATATACATTACAAGGAGCCAGACACAATATCCTGCTGGGCCTAAATCCAGATTAATTTGAGCAAAAATTTAAATAAAAAAAGTGATGTGGAGGGGAGGGCAGAGTTAATAGTTGTAGGGGATTAGTCCAGCATGGGAGTATGGATTACTCATATGAAGTAAGACCCTTAGCTCGCTGGCCAATGGCGATACATTGCCCAATGCCAAAGCCTTGTTCAGCATCTTCTAGTCCTAGTTTATTTTCTCTTATCTGGGGTTTCTTCGAAATCCCCAAATTAGTCTGCTCAGCAGAGAAAACCAGAAAAAGTTTTCAAAAGAAAAATAGAAGGGAGTGGAATAGAACCTGACCAGTCGCAGACATCATGCGGTTTGCTTTGATAATAAGGTCCAAATATTATGCTGGAGGAGTGAAGACAGAAACGTGAACATGAAACGCAGAACATGAAAAGCGGTTGCAGCATAGCGCGGTACCTCAATGCGTACCTCAATACACAGCGTACCTCAATGCACGCTGCTCAGCCCAACAGGAATACCATCTCCCTCAGTCCTACTGTTTGCTTTAGTGTATATCAATTATTTTATAGTGTACACAAAGGTCTGACAAGCCTTTGTGATGGACTCCTTATATTTCTGCACTCCACACTTTCTTAAAACTAAACGTTATATTTCATATTTTGTGTGCCTAGAAAAGCCCCCAAAGGTGTTCTTTTGGGTTTTGAAACTTTCTGAAGTCCGAAAGGCAATAGACACTGTTTAAATAACACAGTCGAAGGACTCACAGTTATACTGTTGGCATTAAAACCACAAACAATGACAATAGTAGTCTACATGGAATCAATGATTTGTTATTTCTTTCTAATCTTCACAACTATCATGTTATGGGGTATCTCAGGATTGCTGTGTCACCTGTCTGTCATGGCGTGTAACAAGGCCGGTGCTGGGGTCATTCAGCTCTCTGGCTTTAATTAGCCAATTAACCCCTGAAATAAAAAATAGAAACGTCTGCCAAGCTCGTTGCAACATGTTCCTTGTGCTCCATATTTATTGACGGCCGCCGGTTATGCTGTTGAATTTCATTCTCTGCTGGGCATTTGTGTTCATATTATTTCTCATCTCTGTTATGGGTGCACATCTGTGGAGGTCACCCTGCCTCAAGAGGGCATTTATGGACCAATCGAATTGATTGAAGCTGGCTACATGATAAAAATGCTTGCTCTTTAAACCCAGGTTTTGAGTTAGTGTTTCATGTGTCAAAAAGAGAAAGAGGGGCAGAAAGCAACAGAGTAGGAGGGATAGAGGTAGGGAAATTCTTTTCAGGCCTGTTAGTCAGAAAGCTGACTAGTGAGAATTGGGCTCTTTGAAGTGAAGAGGGGCTTCCCGGGGTGAGTGCTGGCCTTTGCTTCAGTTTTCACCTCTCACACAGGGCCTGTAGTTTAATTAGCTCTATAACAGCAGGTCTCAGAGGCCTCAACTATCCCTCTCCCCCATCAGGACATCTAACACTGACCCCTGCTGGCCTCCTGGGCTTACACAGAGATTCCCTCCTGCCATACGCTCTCTCTCCCTCTTTCTCTGTTTGTTTTACTTTCTCTCCATCTGCTTTTCTCCATCTCCTTCCTTGCTCTTTCTCCCTTGGCTTACTTTGGTTTTAAGAGTTTGCCCTTCATTGGTGTATTTTTAGGATTTCTGACACAACTGACATTTGTTCTGAGACAGCTGCCTCTATGCCCAATATCCTCTAAAAAGTCAACTAAATAAGTACTGCTCATCCAATCCACCAGACGTCTGTATGGCTGGAATGGGAGACAAGGGGACCTCAGTTCAGGGGCATTTTCCACCCAGGGAGCTCAGTGTTTTGACTGGTGCATGGCTAATCACTTTAAACATGCCTTTTTGTTCCTGCTGCCTCCACTCAACCTTACATGAATGGAACATGGTCTCATCCCATCCCCTTCTCTCTTCCTGGCTGTCTACCCGTGTCACTGTGGCAACCCAATTTCTCCTCCCACTTCAAATGGAGTCAACAGCAGATGCTCTGTCAGACTCAGAATCTCACTGATTAGGCCCTTGGAGACCAGCGCCAACTCCGACTCGCCAACTTTTTATTATTACATTTGCACATACCCTCCCCTAAAATCAGCCACCGCAACTCCCCAGATTATGTTTGTGTCTGTTTTCCCTCACTTTTCTGTCTGGAGCTAATCGTGGTTGAAAAGTAACCCTCCCTCCGACTGATGTGGAATGTCAACTGTGTGCAAAGTTCTGAAGCCTTAATAACAAAACAGGAAGGGGGATCACACAGAGAGCTGGCTCCACTTCTCGCTCTTTCCATCTCCATTGTAAACAAAGCCAAGTTGTGGTGAAGATTGCAGTGTTGTTTCACAGTGAAGCTGTTGTGTTCTTCTCTGACTGGAACTCCAGACTAGCGAGTTATTGCAACCCAGGAGCACCACAGCTTTTTTGCTGTCTGGTGACTGGCTGCAAACTACATCTGTTTGAGCCGAAGTCAGAGACAAAAACACCTCCTTAGGTTTCAGGTCACATCTCTCGCTCTCTCTTTACCTTACTCTTTATTTCTCTCTCTCTTTATCGCACTCTTTATTTCCCTCCCTCCCTCCTTTTTTCTCCTTACAGCTTTCTCACTACTTCATTCTCACACGTCTCATACTTTCTCCTCTGCTTTTCGCAGGCTTTCTCTGTGGTTTCCACTCTTCCCCTGTGCCTAAATAACCTATTTCAGTATATCAGCAGAAGCGAAGTGGTGCGGGAGAGAAAAGGAGTGCAGAGAGATGGAGAGAATTGACAGGGGAGAGTATATGACAAGAAGCATTGTGACTCCTGGCTGCTTGTTTGGTGTCTGTGTGGTTGCGTCTCTAGCGAGGCAGCATATGTACATATGTATGATTCCTGGGTGTCTGTTCCCATCTCTCCATCTGTCCATCTCTGCCTGCTGTGTGTGCCCTACGTCAGTCATACTACCATAAATCAATCAAATTTATTTATAAAGCCCTTCTTACATCAGCTGATGTCACAAAGTTCTATACAGAAACCCAGCCTAAAACCCCAAACAGCAAGCAATGCAGGTGTAGAAGCACGGTGGCTAGGAAAAACTCCCTAGAAAGGCCAGAACCTAGGAAGACACCCAGAGAGGAACCAGGCTATGAGGGGTGGAGAACAGAACATGGCCAAGATGGTCAAATGTTCATAAATGACCAGCAGGGTCAGATAATAATAATCACAGTGGTGGGTGCAACAGGTCAGCACCTCAGGAGTAAATGTCAGTTGGCTTTTCATAGCCGATCATTCAGAGTTAGAGACAGCAGGTGCGGTAGAGAGAGAGTCCAAAACAGCAGGTCCGCGACAAGGTAGCACGTCCAGTGAACAGGTCAGGGTTCCATAGCCGCAGGCAGAACAGTTGAAACTGGAGCAGCAGCATGACCAGGTGGACTGGGGACAGCAAGGAGTCATCAGGCAAGGTAGTCCTGAGGCATGGTCCTAGGGCTCAGGTCCTCTGAGAGAAGAGAGAGAGAGAAAGAGAGAGAGAGAGAATTAGAGGGAGCATACTTAAATTCACACAGGACACCAGATAATACAGGAGAAATACTCCAGATATAACAGACTGACCCTAGCCTCCCAACACAAACTATTGCAGCATAAATACTGGAAGCTGAGACAGGAAGCATTCTCATAATATCTAGGACTGTGTCAAGCCTCTGTGCCTCTCAATCAATGCACATGTACATACACAAACATGCACACTATCCAACTGTGTTAAAACACATTCAATCGGTTACTTTTCTTTTGGCAGTCACCAAAAAGTGGCCCAAAAACTTTTATCCCCATTTAGATATACTTCAGAAGTCGGAGAAGACAGAAATCCCTTGGAGGCTTCATTATGGCTTTGAGAAAGGCTGGACAGATGCATGAAACACACACACACACACACCACACACACAGGAACACTGAATGCTCAGAATCGGCAGGGGACCTCAGCCCTCCCCTCTCTGTTTGCTTTCAGAAGAGGGGTCCAGAGAGATTGTTGTTGTTTCTGGGCTGACTGCTTGGTTCCAGACGCATTCAGATTAATGCTAACACGGACTGGGTAGGTGGCAGCTGCAGCAGTAAAGGGGTCCGGGGGGGGGGATTGGGTGACCACATTTAAAATACCCAAATGTGGGACAACATGGTAATTTTGCAGGACCGTGTAGCCTACACGAATACAAAATGTTGGCAGCATCGCATGCCAATCATTTGATCTCAATCTGTTTCATGGGAATATGCATTTATATCTTTTTCGTGAGCAAATTACAGCACATGGTGATAAACAAACTGTACAGCCTTTGTAGGTCATAAGAAACTTCCTTCACCATGGAGTTTAGTCCGCTCAGTGAATTAGTAGCAAATATAATGTTGAATGAGCAACAATGAGCATGGATAGCCTCAAGATCCCTGTCCAATCCAAGCAAATTCTGTCTAGTGTTGCGCTGTTGAGTTTTCAGCTAACCATCCTAAAATCTCATAAGAAATTACTAAGGTGCTATTTTTGGTGTAACAGTAATGTTCTACAATGCTATTAGATTTGGTTCTGTTATGTAGAACCTGCTCACACTCATGCACGTAGCCTACTCGTTTGCTTTGCGCCAAACAATTACTGATGCAGAAACGAGAGATCACTGTGGCTGTCTTATGAAAATATGGAAATATTTAGCCAAGGAAACATTTCTGGTTGGTCTCAGGGAATGTAAAACAGTTAGGAAAGAAGACTTTTAAAATGGGATTGAGTGAAGTAGTAGCGGACTAAACTCCTCTCCATGTTGAAGGATGTTTCTGATGACTCCACCAACGGAGTGGAGCAGAGACCAGGCTTTGTGGAATCTAGCTCAGACTACATCGATTCACCCATGGTCAATACTTATTTTTAAATTTTTTATATATTTTTTTAATGAAATGCCTACGTTGTACCTATATTTGTCCTCTGTAGTTGCGTGCCTTTCTTTGTTTGCTGAAATCCATATTTTTTTAAAAATAAATCTTAATCAAATACAACCACTGGCTGTTTGCTCATTGCTGTTGCTCTAAAATGGCAACACTGCGTAAATGCGCATGTGCCAATTGAATCTCAACAAGGAAACAGTTGGTGGTTGTATTGGATTAACATACAATAAAATAAAATAAAAGTATATTTCAGCAAACAAAGAAAGGAACAAAACTAAATTCTTGAAACATTAACCTTGGGCAAATTGTTAAGTGAAAATAGCAGCAATTAAAATGTTGAATGACCAACTAATGAGCATGGTAAATACTGTAGCCTCACAAGTTTGAAATGACCTTATCTTTCAGTCTAATACGGCTATTTACATTTAACATTTTTTATTTACTTTTGTAGAGCTTCACCAGAAGCACGCTTTTTGTAAGTAGTTACGCCTAACTGTCTTCGAAGTTTAGCTGGAATTTAGCCCGAAAGGATTTGAGAAATGTGATTGGTTGACGATAGGCTTATGACATTGGCCTACGTCTCATCTTGCACTGCACAGAATATCAGATCTCAACAACAATTTGAGAAGTGTTAAGGAAAACTCCACCCAAAAACAATTTTTTGGTATTTGTTTTATTAGTCCATTGTTGACAGTCCCAAAATGTTTTGCTTGTCATCAATCAAGTGTTCAAGATATGTAACCTTCAAAAACTTGCTGTGTTTTGCATCATATGATGCTGCGTTTTGCATCATATCGGGATGATTTCTGTATTTTCACAGTTGCGTATCTTGAAAACTTGGGTTGGGCTGGGGTGGGTGTTAGAGTGGGAATCTCTCTCCCTCTTTCTCTCGCTGTATCTCAGTCTCAGAGACACTGAACACATTACTTGACTAATCTACCTGATTTGTTGTGATCACTCATTTGTTTGTCATCACTCATTGTATATGTTTGGGCATAATGTTGTATATACAGGGCACATTTGTAAAAGAGACCAGGTCTCAACATGTTTTCCCTGTTAAAATAAAGGTTAAATAAAAAATAAATAAATACAAAATAATGGGGAATGGGGGAAGAGTACAAGGTTATTTTACAATGTTATTTATTTGCATTTGATAGTACTTACATTTCAGTTATGTTTGTGGGAGCAGTTTGAATAGTCACACTTTAAATTATAGGCCTATATCCTTGTATGTTTGATTTGTGACGTGTTTTGAGGTTATTACTGAATGTAGAAACACATCAGAAGAGCTCATGGGGGCTGCTTGAGCTTTTTACCTAGCAGTGCATTTGGGGACATACAGTTGAAGTCTGAAGTTTACGTACACCTTAGCCAAATACATTTCAACTCAGTTTTTCACAATTCTTGACATTTAATTCTCGTAAAAATTCTCTGTTTTAGGTCAGTTAGGATCACCACTTTATTTTAAGAATGTGAAATGTCAGAATAATAGTAGAGAGAATGATTTATTTCAGCTTTTATTTCTTTCATCATATTCCCAGTGGGTCAGAAGTGTACATTCACTCAATTAGTATTTGGTAGCAATGCCTATAAACTGTTTAACTTGGGTCAAACGTTTCGGGTAGCCTTCCACAAGCTTCCCACAATAGGTTGGGTGAATTTTGACCCATTCCTCCTGACAGAGCTGGTGTAACTGAGTCAGGTTTGTAGGCCTCCTTGCTCACACAC
Organism: Salvelinus alpinus; assembly: GCF_045679555.1. NCBI lineage: Eukaryota > Metazoa > Chordata > Actinopteri > Salmoniformes > Salmonidae > Salvelinus > Salvelinus alpinus. Next base: position 23,840,691 of record NC_092120.1, read on the forward strand.
ACTTTTTCAGTTCTGCCCACACATTTTCTATAGGATTGAGGTCAGGGCTTTGTGATGGCCACTCCAATACCTTGACTTTGTTGTCCTTAAGCCATTTTGCCACAACTTTGGAAGTGTGCTTGGGGTCATTGTCCATTTGGAAGACCCATTTGCGACCAAGCTTTAACCTCCTGACTGATGTCTTGATGTTGCTTCAATGTATCCACATAATTGTCCTTCCTCATGATGTCATTTATTTGGTGATGTGCACCAGTCCCTCCTGCAGCAAAGCACCCCCACAACATGATGCTGCCACCCCCGTCCTTCACGGTTGGGATTGTGTTCTTCGGCTTGCAAGCCTCCCCCTTATTCCTCCAAACATAATGATGGTCATTATGGCCAAACAGTTCTATTTTTGTTTCATCAGACCAGAGGACATTTCTCCAAAAAATACGATCTTTGTCCTCATGTGCAGTTGCAAACTGTAGTCTGGCTTTTTTTATGGCGGTTTTGGAGCAGTGGCTTCGTGGTGAGCAGGTCTTTCAGGTTATGCTGTTATAGGACTCGTTTTACTGTGGATATAGATACTTTTGTACCTGTTTCCTCCAGCATCTTCACAAGGTCCTTTGCTGTTGTTCTGGGATTGATTTGCACTTTTCGCACCAAAGTACATTCCTCTCTAGGAGACAGAATGCGTCTCCTTCCTGAGCGGTATGACGGCTACGTTGTCCCATGGTGTTTAAACTTGCGTACTATTGTTTGTACAGATGAACGTGGTACCTTCAGGCGTTTGGAAATTGCTCCCAATGATGAACCAGACTTGTGGAGGTCTACAATTTTTTTTCTGAGGTCTTGGCTGATTTCTTTTGATTTTCCCATGATGTCAAGCAAAGAGGCACTGAGTTTGAAGGTAGGCCTTGAAATACATCCACAGGTACACCTCCAATTGATTCAAAGGATGTCAATTAGCCTATCAGAAGCTTCTAAAGCCATGAAATAATTTTCTGGAATATTCAAAGCTGTTTAACTTTTTAATGCTAGGGGGCAGTATTCGGAAGTTTGGATGACTGAGATGCCCAAAGTAAACTGCCTGTTACTCAGACCCATAAGCTAGGATATGAATTATAAGTGAAATAATCTGTCTGTAAACAATTGTTGGAAAAATTACTTGTGTCATGCACAAAGTACATGTCCTAACCGACTTGCCAAAACTATAGTTTGTTAACAAGAAATTTGTGGAGTGTTTGAAATTTGTGTAGTGTTTGAAAAACACTGCACACTGCTGAGTTATTTTACTCACCAATAGGAAATTGTGTCCTCAAACCGCTGACTCAGGATGAATTTTCCAAACCCTCCCCAGTAAGAGCTAGAGAACAAACCCTGACCCCAGTTCAATGCTGAGGGCCTCTCTCTTCATCTGACTCAGCTGCAGGTTTGCTCTTTATGGCTCATTTGTTAAATGGGAGACTTGTCTGGTGCACCAGAGGTTAGCTTGCCGTTACTCTGGGGTTACTCAGGGGTTACTCTGCTCCTTACTGTTTTTTTATGTCTTTTAATAAATCCAGTGCGTCCACAAGCAATTCAAAATGTTTCCCTTTTACAAGGTAAACACTGATGTGTTTAAGTACGTAACCTCCATCTGTGTGTAGTGTGTGTAACTGTATTTCACCTCAGCTTATAGGAAAATAATACTCCAACTGTCAAATCAGCTTTATCTATTAATTAATTTGTATATGTGACACCAACTTCTTGTGACTCTAAGGCTATCCTAGTAAACTGTCTATTCCGCCCCCATCAACAACAGGCAGGTCTATGATCTCATTGTGTCTGACCACAAGGTTCTCGCACTGGACTTGACATTCCTTCCCCATCTAACCAAGTCCAAGCATCGCATGTGTTTCCAGAACTGGAAAAACATTGACCCAGCCAGCCTGTCAGAAGACATCTTGAACCTGTCTCCTCCTTTTTGATCAGTGGATGAAACGGTGGAGTTTACAACCAATCCCTGAGCAGTGTGCTTGACCTCCATTCATTCCCCCATTAAAAACACGGGACGTCGCATTCGCTCGCTCGGCACCCTCGTTTACTTCAGAACTGAGAAACATGAAATCCACTGGACACATCCTGGAGCGGCGTCTCAGTAACTCCCGCCTCACCATCTACAAACTGGCCTTTCAAGAGCATCAAAGGGCCTATTCCAAGGCCCTGAAAGAGGCACGGTCAACGTTCTACTCCAACCTCATCATTAAAAATCCTGGAAACTCAAAACACCTGTTTTCCACCATAAACCATCTTTTGAAACCCCATTTCCAGTCCCCCATCGAGACAACGAAAGAGCAGTGTAACGGCTTCATTGACTTTTTCAAAGGTCAGCAACATCAGATCTCATCTCCAGCTCTACTTCTGTCTCCTCCCGCCCTTTGACCCTCCACCAAAGGCACCTCAGTCTCTCTCCTACTTCCTTGAAGTCACCCAGGGAGCTCCCAAGTGGTGCACTGTATCTCGGTGTTAGAGGTGTCACTACAGACCCTGGTTCGATTCCAGGCTGTATCACAACCGACCATGATTGGGAGTCCCATAGGGAGACGCACAATTGGCCCAGCGTCGTTCGGGTCAATCTGGCAGTGTCCCACCTGCATTTAAGACTGCTGTCATCAGTCCCCTTCTGAAGAAGCCCACCCTGGACCTAGAAGTGCTGGACAATTACAGGCCAATATTCAATCTCATCTTCTTCTCCAAGGTGTAGGAAAAAGTGTTTGCTGTACAGCTCCATCTCAATCAGAACAAGTTCCAGTCAGGTTTCCCGGCCGGCCAACAGCACTGAAACGGACCTACTCAGGGTCACCAACGACCTTCTGATGGCAGACGATGCAGCCCCCTGTCTCCTGATCCTGGACTTGAGCACAGCATTTGACACTGTCGACCACCCCATCCTCCTGGAATGCCTCCGGGACACCATTGGACTGTTTGAACCAGCCCTGAGCCGGTTCCACTCCTACCCCTCAGACAGGATGGAGTATATATGCATCTCGTTTAAGGAACCTAGGCATATGTCGCATGTCACTACTTCACAGGAGAGGAATTTGAATGTTTTTTTGATTTTTATTGATCAAAATAAGTTTTTTTGGAAGAAAAGCATTCTGGAACAATGTGAACTTTTATGTGCCTTAATAACAAACTCGTATGCGATCTGTAAATATTAATACAATTGTTAAATTACGAGCCTAGTTGGTTTAGCCACGGGAAAAGTAAGGAACCTTCCTGCTAGCCATGACTGGCTGAGATATTGGATGGGCTGGACATGCCGAGAGATGAATTTGCATGCTTCTGTCTATAACATGAGCTGCTCAGTTTGTGTAGATAATCCTTGCTACCGTGGCTTTTTTGAAAGATATGGTAGCCATGGAGAACTGCAAAAGTGTTGCGACTGCTCTCAACGACATTGCTGAATTTAGCATACGATATCGACAAAGATCAGTGGGGAAAAGTTGTGTTGGACTACTTTCTGGAGGACGATCATGCCTGCTGACTCTCTCTGACTCTGAAATGAATCAGACGATGAGGAAATCCCTGACTTGGGTAAAAACATTTTCTTTGAACCAGACATTGTAGAGTCTAATAATGAAAGTGATGGAGAAGAAACAGCGATCGACAGTGTTGTTGTCACGGAAGAATCTGACCGAGTTTTGAAATCAGTGGAATGCCTGGTGGAAGCAGAGTATGAGAAGGAGATGGTGAAAATGCTGGCGTTTGATTGCATCCATGACAGAGAGGGAGAAAGATATGATGATTCTTATCGCACTGCACACGGTCAGTGTGAACCGGAGTGACTTGACACAATGGGCCAAGCAAGCTGTACAAACAACACAGGACGTCTTACTTCATTAAAGGGGTTCCAGTCTGCCGTGAAGTGTTCAACCATGTATACAGGTACGAGTTTAGCTACATTTTCCAATATTATACATTTCAAATTTCGTCAAAGTTGCAAGTCAAAGTGTACGGTTAGCTAGCTAGGGAATGTTAGCTGGCTAGCTCGCTAACCAACGTTACGTGTATGATTAGTGTAGTAATATTATTAATATCTCACAAATCCATTTGCATTGCTAGTTATAGCCTGTTAGCTTTAGCTACCTGTAGATTCATAAAAAATCTACAGGTAGCAAACAATCCGTTTGTTTTTCTAGTTATGTATGGGTTCGGATTATGGTTCATTGTTTAGCTAGCGAACTACATGTTTAAACAAAAGACTCCACTTCACCAGATGATTACATGACCCATAAAGTTAGTCTAATGCACTGCATCGCAGTGCTTGTGCCGTCACTACAGATCCGGGTTCGTTCCCGGGCTGTGTCGCAGCCGGCTGTGACCGTGACACCCATGAGGTGGTGCACAATTGGCCCAGCGTCGTCTGGGTTAGCGGAGGGTTTGGCCGGCCGGGATGTCCTTGTCCCATCGCGCTCTAGCGAATCCTGTGGCGGGCCGGGCATATGCACGCTGACATGTTCGCCAGTTGTACTGTGTTTCTTCCGACACATTGGTGTGGCTGGCTTCCGTGTTAAGCGAGCAGTGTGTCAAGAAGCAGTGCGCCTTGGCATGGTTGTGTCGGAGGACGCGTGTGGCTGGCTTCCGTGTTAAGCGAGCAGTGTGTCAAGAAGCAGTGCGCCTTGGCATGGTTGTGTCGGAGGATGCGTGGCTCTCGACCTGCGCCTCTCCCAAGTCCGTATGGGAGTTGCAGCAAGGGGACAAGACTGTAACTACCATTTGGATATCACAAAATGGGAGAAAAAGGCATAAAAAATTAAGTTAGCCTGGTGTGTCTGGGGGTGATTACGGCCATCTATTGTATTGAAAATGTTAAATACACTACCTTACTCACTCTGTTTTTTATTTATTTTATTTATTTTACCAGGTAAGTTGACTGAGAACACGTTCTCATTTGCAGCAACGACCTGGGGAATAGTTACAGGGGAGAGGAGGGGGATGAATGAGCCAATTGTAAACTGGGGATTATTAGGTGACCGTGATGGTTGAGGGCCAGATTGGGAATTTAGCCAGGACACCGGGGTTAACACCCCTACTCTTACGATAAGTGCCATGGGATCTTTAATGACCTCAGAGAGTCAGGACACCCGTTTAACGTCCCATCCGAAAGACGGCACCCTACACAGAGCAGTGTCCCCAATCACTGCCCTGGGGCATTGGGATCTTTGTTTAGACCAGAGGAAAGAGTGCCTCCTACTGGCCCTCCAACACCACTTCCAGCAGCACCTGGTCTCCCATCCAGGGACTGACCAGGACCAACCCTGCTTAGCTTCAGAAGCAAGCCAGCAGATGTATGCAGGGTGGTATGCTGCTGGCGGTAAAGCACATGGCCTCATATGAATCGTTAAAGAGATGGGTTGGGCTAAGGCTTAAGAGGGTGTGGATGATGCTGAATGGGTCTAGACAAAGAAGAGCTCTCCAGCAGATTTTTTCAAAAGTGGGGTTGCAAGTTTATCAACTTTCAAAGAATAATTACTTTCTCATTGTTCCTCAACTGTAGTGTATGATATACCATTTTCTAGAGTCTGTACTTTCATCCAATGTACAAAAAAAAAGAAAATCAAATTTTGTAACATAAGACTGAAAAGAGGTGTTCGGTCGAAAGTTATAATATTTTATGTGCAAAAATATTCAAGTCCATTTTTTTATTTGCAGTGTAAGATATACCAGTTTACTCTTACTGGTGGCCCAAAATATACATTATCTGAAAGCCATGCCCCTAATAGGCCACACCTCCTGAAAATAACCTAAGGATTGCTGTGTCAACTCAACTGATGGTTAAGAAAACAACTGACGGTCAAATAAACCCATGTTTGGATAATACAAACAACCTAAAATGTTGGGTTATTCACACAACCCAACTGGCAAAATAACCCAGCATGAGTTCTGTCCAATATTTACCCAGCGCTGTGTTACCAAATAACCCAAATTGAGCTGTTTTTAACCCAGCAGTTTTTCGAGTGCATGGAATCTCATTCCACTACTATGCTGATGACACCCAGCTGTATGTAAAAACTGCCCAATGTCCTTCTGACTCATGTGCCTTGAGTAGATAAGGGCATGGATGAAGCAAAACTTCCTTCAACTGAACAGCAGCAAAAGAGAGGCCCTACTTGTTGGCACCCCCCCACCAGGTCCAGCACTCACCAATAACGCAGCTCACCATTGCAGGACAGAACATCCCTCCCCCTCAGTTTCTAATCTGTGTGGAAAGCTTGATTCCTCCCTGACCTTTTGACAGCGACATCAAACAACTGTGTAAAGCGTCATTCTATCACAGCTAGAAATTTGCCAAACTCTGTCCCACCCTCACTCAGTCTGATGCAGAGAAGCTTGTCCATGCCTTTATCTCCTGAAGGCTGCACTACTGCAATGCACTCTTCATCGGGATCCCTGGCAGTAGTCTCCAGCAGCTCCAATACATCCAGAACAGCGCTGCCAGGATCCTGATAAGAGTGCGGAAACACAATCGCATCACTCCCGTTATGTCATCTTTGCACTGGCTCCCCGTCTCATTCCAGATTGAATTCAAAACCCTCCTGCTGACTTTCTGGTGTATTCATGGCACAATGCCCCTTCTTATCTCAAAGAACTGCTCTCCCTCCATAACCCCACCCGAACCCTCAGGTCAAGCGGTAGCGTGCTCCTCCTCGTCCCCAGGACCAAGCTCCTTGGGGGATCAGGCTTTCAGCTCGACGGCCCCCAGCCTCTGGAATGCCCTCCCGGACCCCCTGAAGGCACCACAGACTCTGGGTTCCTTTAAAACGGGCCTAAAGACCTTTCTCTTTAGGAAGTCTTTCTGTTGATAGCTGTGCTGCTTGGTGCTGCTTGGTGCGCTTGTCCCTTGTAGCGGCAGCTGTGGTCTTTGCGTCAGTTGCCTTTTCTAGATGTGTCCATTTATTTAAAAAAAAATATTTTATGCACTTTGAGATTATTCTGTATAATGAAAAGTGCCTTACAAATGTAATCTATTATTATTATTATTATTATTATTGTGAGCCAGATAGAAGTAATGCTACAGTAGACTCCCCATTGTGATGTAGTGACCAGTACGATACATTGGATTTTCTAGCTGTCAGTTCAGTCTGGCTTTCCAGATATGTACTCCTCAAATATGTTTGAGTATCTCTCAAGGCTGCTTTTTCTTGAGGTTAATCTCCTGGAGATGTGCTGTAAAACCTTAAATGACACATGGTTTAGTTTTGTTGACATTTGCCTTGGACCCAAGGCACTTTTGGTATTTACCTTTCAAACCCCCTTTCCCATGTCAACGAGGAAGTGTTCAGAGCTGTATCAAAGACCACTGACTCATCTCAGCTGGAAGGGGACTTGTCCTTGAACAAAGTGGATTTACTCTGTCACTGTTCTCCCCTTGGATAACATGTGCAGAGGAGAGAAAGAGAGAGTCCCTACAGATGGAGGGAGTGTGAGAAAGGAGTGCAGAGTGAGAGAAAAACAGACATGTACCCTATACTGACCCCACCAGTTTGTAGTCTAGCGAGAATAAATGCTAAGGGTCTATATGCTCTTATATACCCCTATTACTTGTCTTCTGTCATGTTGCTTGAGTGATTGGAATGCCACAGCTATGACACAGGCAGGCTTGGTGGCGTGTCCAGTAAGTTTTATGATGCTCTATTCAACTTCTGATAGTCTTTCCCTCACTGTAGATGTGATCTCTTGCAAACAACAATAGTTGACCACTGACCCACCTGCAGATGGGCAGAATCAAAAGAGGATAGAGCTAGGGCTACAATGGGTGTCGGACATGCCACAGTGTTCTCGACCTTGTGTCCCTGCTCTTAGTATTCCAAGAGTCGCTCCTCTCCAGTTGTATTTCTCTCTGCCTCCCAGGAACAGCTGCCAGACATACATTTTAGCCAGGCATTGAGAGGCCTTCCTCATGGGGTTCCTTCTCAGCCTGAGCCTCAGCCTCAGGTCCTAATATGCAGTCTCCCGTCACTGTGGGCACAACATGCCTTCCTCTGCATATAAATGAGCAAATTAGCTTTTCAAATAGCCTTTGTAGGTGTCTGGTATCGTTCTCCACTCCAAAGAAAACTTCAGCACAAGATACAGTATGTGACAAAAATGGAAGCAGGTGTTGATGCCCATCCCAGGCGACACCCATCTCATCTTGCTAATTACACTGATTTGTTTTATGCTCTATAAGATTTACACTACCGTTCAAAAGTTTGGGGTCACTTAGAAATGTCCTTGTTTTTGAAAGAAAAGCAAAAAAAAATTGTCCATTAAAGTAACATCAAAGTGATCAGAAATACAGTGTAGACATTGTTAATGTTGTAAATGACTATTGTATTTGGAAACGGCTGATTTTTTGATGGAATATCTACAACCATCACTCCTGTGTTCCAATGGCACGTCGTGTTAGCTAATCCAAGTTTATAATTTAAAAGGCTAATTGATCATTAGAAAACCCTTTTGCAATTATGTTAGCACAGCTGAAAACTGTTGTCCTGATTTAAAGAAGCAATAAATCTGTCCTTTAATTATGAGATATCTGTTGTTTGAATTTGGCGCCCTGCACTTTCACTGGCTGTTGTCTCAGTTAATTGGAGCCAATTTCCTCCTACAACAGGACAATGACCCAAAGCACAGCTCCAAACTATGCAGGAACTATTCAGGGAAGAAGCAGTCAGCTTGTATTCCATCTATAATGGAGTGGCCAGCACAGTCACCAGATCTCAACCTATTGAGCTGTTGTGAGAGCAGCTTGACCATATGGTACGTAAGAAGTGCCCATCAAGCCAATCCAACTTGTGGGAGGTACTTTAGGAAGCATGGGGTGAAATCTCTTCAGATTACCTCGACAAATTGACAACTAGAATGCCAAAGGTCTGCAAGGCTGTAATTGCTACAAATGGAGGATTCTTTGACGAAAGCAAAGTTTGAAGGACACAATTATTATTTCAATTAATTATAACCTTGTCAACGTCTTGACTATTTTCTATTAATTTTGCAACTAATTTCATGTATGTTTTCATGGAAAACAAGGACATTTCTAAGTGACCCTAAACTTTTGAACGGTAGTGTACGTTGCTTTCAGGATCCACTTATAACTGTTCTTAGCTCCTCTGGATCTAGTGAGATGCAAAGTGTCTCCTTCTCAAATTGGAAATGGACGGCATGCAGGGATGATGAGGAGAAGCAGCATATCAATCTGAGCGTCTTTGGAGAAAAAAACAACCCTCCACATCAACTGAAAATAGACCTACTTGACAAGGATGGACGAGGAAATGGGATAATTAAAAGTAACTCAGTGGTGTTAACTGAGATTTCCTCTTCCCTCATCCACTTACCTCCCTTCTTCACTCCCTCTATTCCCCACTTACAAGAAGAATGATGTGGAATATTTGATGTGCTCCTCATTTCGAGTCCACATTTCGAGAGGAGAAACCAAGCTTGCTGTAATTTTTCCCCCCATACCATTTCTGTTTTATCTATCATGTTAATAGCAGAAACAACTTGTATTAATCCAATGAGTTTTGGACTTCTATCCCCTTTTAAACACAGTGTATTTGAGCTACAGGGTTGTACCATATACCAACCATTAGTCTGTGTGATTAATGGGGGCTGAGCTAGAGCAATGTTTGTAAGAAAATGGCGGATAATACCGTCTGTAGAGTCCGACGGGTTTGAGCTACAAACTATTAAAAGATATGTTTTGTTCTAGGATGCTCACAATTCACATGAGTCATTTGATGTCAAATCAAATTGGTCACTTGTATTTCAACCACTCCACACATTTCTTGTTAACAAACTATATTTTTGGCAAGTCAGTTAGGACATCTACTTTGTGCATGACACAAGTCATTTTTCCAACACTTGTTTACAGACAGATTATTTAACTTATAATTCACTGTATCACAATTCCAGTGGGTCAGAAGTGTACATACACTAAGTTGACTGTGCCTTTTAAACATCTTGGAAAATTCCAGAAAATTATGTCATGGCTTTAGAAGCTTCTGATAGGCTACTTGACATCATTTGAGTCAATCGTAGGTGTACCTGTAGATGTATTTCAAGGCCTACCTTCAAATTCAGTGCCTCTTTGCTTGACATCATGGGAAAATCAAAAGAAATCAGCCCAGACCTCAACAAAAACTATTGTAGACCTCCACAAGTCTGGTTCATCCTTGGGAGCAATTTCCAAACGCCTAAAGGTACCACGTTCATCTGTACAAACAATAGTACGCAAGTATAAACTCCATGGGACCACGCAACCGTCATACCGCTCAGGAAGGAGACGCGTTATGTCTCCTAGAGAGGAATGTACTTTGGTGCGAAAAGTGCAAATCAATCCCAGAACAACAGCAAAGGACCTTGTGAAGATGCTGGAGGAAACAGGTACAAAAGTATCTATATCCACAGTAAAACGAGTCTTATATCGAGGGAGAAGCCACTGCTCCAAAACCGCCATAAAAATGCCCGACTACGGTTTGCAACTGCACATGGGGACAAAGATCATACTTTTTGGAGAAATGTCCTCTGGTCTGATGAAACAAAAATAGAACTGTTTGGCCATAATGACCATCATTATGTTTGGAGGGAAAAGGGGGATGCTTGCAAGCTGAAGAACACCATCCCAACCATGAAGCACGAGGGTGGCAGCATCATGTTGTGGGGTGCTTTGCTGCAGGAGGGACTGGTGCACTTCACAAAATAGATGGCATCATGAGGGAGGAAAATTATGCTGATATATTGAAGCAACATCTCAAGACATCAGTCAGGAAGTTAAAGCTTGGTCGCAAATGGGTCTTCCAAATGGGCAATGACCAAGCATACTTCCAAAGTTGTGGAAAAATGGCTTAAGGACAGCAAAGTCATGGTATTGGAGTGGCCATCACAAATCCGTGACCTCATTCCTATAGAAAATTTGTGGGCAGAACTGAAAAAGCGTGTGCGATCAAGGAAGCCTAAAAACCTGACTCAGTTACACCAGCTCTGTCAGGAGGAATGGGCCAAAATTCACCCAACTTATTTTGGGAAGCTTGTGGAAGGCTACCAGAAACGTTTGACACAAGTTAAACAATTTAAAGGCAATGCTACCAAATACAAATTGAGTGTATGTAAACTTTTGACCCACTGGGAATATGATGAAAGAAATATAAGCTGAAATTAATCATTCTCTCTACTATTATTCTGACATTTCACATTCATAAAATAAAGTGGTGATCCTAACTGACCTAAGACAGGGAATTTTTACTAGGATTACATGTCAGGAATTGTGAAAACTGAGTTCAAATGTATTAGGCTAAGGTTTATGTAAACATCCGACTTCAAATGTATGTCCGTCAACACACCAGCTAGCTGGTCTGTGCATGCTCTGAGGACGCGGCTAAGGATGCCGTCTGGGCTGGCAGCCTTGAGAGTGTTAAAACGCTTAAATGTCTTACATTGACCAAGGAGAAGGAGAGCCCACAGTCCTTGGTAGCGGGCCACGTCGGTTGGCCACGTTGTGTTATCCTCAAAGCGGATGAAGAAGGTGTTCTTCTACATAGAATATTATGATCTTCTATGTAGAGGAACCCCTTATCTTCTAACGAAGTCCCAGGACATAGTGTCTAAAATACTGTTTTAAGCTCATATAGTTGCTGTCACAGACTCCGAACTCCACACAGTTGTCACTGAGTAGTTGGATATTCATTTTTCAGTGCGCAAACCCTTTCTGTACTTACAGCATTCATATAATTTCATTTTTATCAGGTTTTTGCTTTGGTGGAACCTATTTTTATTGACATTTGCAACTGTTTATGTCATTGTTGTGTGTTCTACTTGAAGCCCTGGTTGTTTGAAAATGAAATGGTAAAACACTTAGTTGTCAGGTTAAAGTTAAGGGCTGTCATACATATGAGTGTATGACAAACGTTAAAACTTCTTAGGGCTGCAATCCCGTTAACGGGATCGATATGACAACAGCCAGTGAAAGTACAGGGCGCCAAATTCAAACAACAAAAATCTCATAATTACAATTCCTCAAGCAAACAAGTATTTCACACCATTTTAAAGATACACTTCTTGTTAATCCCACCACAGTGTCCGATTTCAAAAAGGCTTTACAGCGAAAGCACCACAAACGACTATGTTAGGTCACCGCAAAATCACAGAAATACACAGCCATTTTTCCAGCCAAAGACAGGAGTCACAAATAGCAGAAATAGAGATAGAATTAATCACTAACCTTTGATGAGCTTCATCAGATGACACTCAAAGGACTTCATGTTATACATTTATGTTTTGTTCGATAAAGTTCATATTTATATCCTAAAACCTCAGTTTACATTGGCGCCATGTTCAGAAATTCCTCCAAAATATCCGGAGAAATTGCAGAGAGCCACATCAAATAACAGAAATACTCATCATAAACTTTGATGAAAGATACATGTTTTACATAGAATTAAAGATAAACTTGTTCTTAATGCAACCGCTGTGTCAGATTTCAAAAAAGCTTTACGGCAAAAGCACAATATTCAATAAACTGAGAACAGTGTTCAGCCACAAAAGGAAGCCATACAGTTACCCGCCAAATTGTGGAGTCAACAAAAGTCATAAATAGCATTATAAATCTTAACTTACCTTTGCTGGTCTTCGTCGGAATGCACTCCCAGGACTCCCATTTCCACAAGAAATGTTAGTTTTGTTCGGTAATGTCCATAATTTATGTCCAAATAGCTACTTTTGTTAGCGTGTTTGGTAAACAAATCCAAAGTCACGAAGCGCGTTCACTAAAAGCAGACGAAATGTCAAAAAGTTCCGTAACAGTCAGTAGAAACATGTCAAACGATGTATTGAATCAATCTTTAGGATGTTTTTAACATAAATCTTCAATGATGTTCCAACCGGAGAATTCCATTGTCTTCAGAAGTGCGATGGAACAGAGCTCCCTCTCATGTGAACGCGCATGGTCAGAGCATGGTCAGCTCATGGCAGACCTTACTTATTCCTGTCTCCTTCGTCCCCACTTCACAGTAGAAGCATCAGAGAAGGTTCTAAAGACTGTTGACATCTAGTGGAAGCCGTAGGAAGTGCAAACTGACCCATATCCCACTGTGTATTCGATAGGCGATGAGTTGAAAACCTACAAACCTCAGATTTCCCACTTCATGGTTGGATTTTTTTCTCAGGTTTTTGCCTGCCATATGAGTTATGTTATACTCACAGACATCATTCAAAAAGTTTTAGAAACTTCAGAGTGTTTTCTATCCAATACTAATAATAATATGCATATATTAGCAACTGGGACTGAGGAGCAGGCAGTTTACTCTGGGCACCTCTGGGACCTTTTCATCCAAGCTACTCAATACTGCCCCTGCAGCCATAAGAAGTTGAGGATAAGACTGAGGATGATTGTAGCTGTTTTTAAACTATTAAATGTTTTTATTTAATGTAAAAGCAAATGGCTTCCCGAAACATCACAGCATCATCTGAGGTCACCCCCCGTCCTAAATTGGTCTGGGCAGGTCAAAAGATTTCCACTTTGATGCTTGCCCATGTTGACTCCAATGCATCCCACAGTTGGCTCGATGTTCTTTTGAACCACTTTTGATACACATGGGAAACTGTTAAGTGTGAAAAACCCAGCAGCGGTACAGTTCTTGACATACTCAAACCGCTGAACATACTACCATACCCTGTCCAAATGTACTTCAATATTTTGTTTTGCCCATTCACATTGCCCACACACACAATCAATGTTTCAATTGTCTCAAGGCTTAAACATTCTACTTTAACCTGTCTCCCCCCTTCATCTACACTGATTCGAAGTGGATTTAACAAGTGACAGAAAAGAAGGGATCTTTCATCTGGATTCACCTTGTCAGTCTATGTCATGGAAAGACCAGGTGTTCCTAACTATTCAACTCAAAGACAAAGGATGAGTGCAGGGGAGCAGCCTGTCGAGAGAATTCCCCATCCTCCTTATGAGGTTAGACTGAATTATTAATGCCCGGGGAGCCAGATACATTATTTAATTTTGTAAGGCAGTGGGGATGGATGGAGAAACCAGTGGAGTGCTGGGAGAGCTCCTATACTGAGAATAAATACACCTGTCTATGGGTGATGCACGAGGAGCCGCACTCTCTGAAATGCAAATTAGACCTGCAACCTTGCCAACCACTCTCTTCCCGTAACTGTCTCTGGTGTTACACAGTAGACACCATCTGGATCCAGCTATATGGACCCCATATAGTGTGGAGATGTGTGCATGGGTATGTGTCCCTATGCACGTAACAGTGAAGAGTGTATGAGAGGTAAAATAGGTATTTTGACCTCAATGAGACTTAAAGGTTAAATAAAAATAAACAAGTAGGGACAGTGGTTTTTCATGACCATCTGATCTGAGCAGGAAGTCCTGGAAAAATAGCATGTCTCTCCACTGGTCTCTCAGGTTTTAGTCGTGTGGACAGCTAGTTAGCATATCCTCATTTAATTTATTTCCCAGGTGGCTTGGTGATAGCAGCATTTATTTTAAACGGTGGGGATTCATTACCTTTAGCGCCTGTAAACTAGTTAGAACTGAGGGCGGATGCTGAGAGATGAGAGGGGCATGAAGGCTGAGCAAAAGTTTGTGAATTGGTTAAAGTTGTTAAAGTTGCAAATTAATTTTGTTTGGGCTTTTTGCACGGATTTGTGTGTGCATGTGTGTGTAATTGGGTGGTGGTGGTGTTGATGTTAGGATCTGCTTTGGCACTCGGTTTGTTTTATGTAACAGAAGCAGCATTTTCTGCAAGACTCTATCCAAGTGGAAAGTGTCTGTCCCCTTAAATGAGCGAAGACACACTACACCCTGAGTACAGCATATGGAAATAGAGAGGATAATCAGAGATTCACTAACAATGCCCACTGTGCATAGCAAACACCTCATTATAAAGCAAGGCAGGGGTGTCACAAAACAGATGAGCAAAGACATATGACATCTAATTTGTGAAGCTACGTATGACATTGAGAATTAACCAATGCAGGGAGACAGACAGCCCAATCCCTGGTTGAATGCACGTATCAAATTAGGCCACAGAGTTTTCCATATCTCCTGGCAAGATAGTGGCAACCTGGAGGTGTTGTTGAACAAATTGCCCCCCTCCGACATCTCTATTCAGTGACGTATCCTTGTGAGATTCTGACAACTTTCTATTTTGTTTGCACCTTGCTCTTTCCTTTGATAATACGCCGAGAGTCGTGGCAACGGTGCGATTGGATTTGTGAAGTTATTTTGATTTACTGGGAAGCCGAAGAGGTCATGTCTTTTCATAAAGTGGATGCAGGTTAATATATTCTCTTATGAATAGATGGTGAGGTATTATAATTTACACAGAAGACTAGTTCTGAGCAGGCAAGAATTTTAAGATACAGAAACAAAAACAGAACGTGTACAGTATTAATGTGTTCCATTTCATTTGAAGTTTAGAAGGGTAATTTCGTTTTTCTAGGGCAGTGGTTCCCAAACTGTGGGGCACGCAGTTTATTTATTCTTTTAAGAACAGTTCGGCTTGCAACTTACTCTTGAAAGTTGTAATAGTAAAATAGACAAGGTGACATTTCAAAATTGGGTAGTGCATCATCAGTATTCCTCTTGTCATGTCAGTCATTGCATACCTTAGAGAGCTGTTAATAACTTGTCAGAAATTGGCAGATCAACTAGCCCATGTCAGCTATCATTTTTTAGCTAGGTTTGGACATGGCAAACTATGTAGAAATGGAAGAAAATGCACTTTAAAACATTTTTTTTTCTCTGCACCCCATGGGAAAATGTGTAGAATTGCAGGAAATAAGCTTTAAACCTGCAAAATGTTCTCTCCGCCAGCAAGAGGGGTATGAACAGTTTGTGTCATCAACAGTTCTTGTGCCCATAGAAATAGACGTGGCACGGGATGCTGGAAGGGGGGCCTGAGTGAAAAAGTTTGGGAACCGCTGCTATAGGGCGACGTTTTGTTTTGTGGTTTCATTCTTAGGTCAAATATTTCACACGTCTGAATCATATTACACCCATTTTTAATCACACACGCTGTTAACAAATATTTAATACTGAAAACAAAGCAGCTCATTAAAAAGGAGCTTGTTCTACATTAATGAAGAAATCGATGAGTGAGCAGACACAAAACACATCCCCTCCAGCCAGGAGGCTTTTAACCATGGCACCGTCTCAAACTTGATATTTAGATTTGCGCTGTGCCCGGTGCGAAATTATAATGTAATTACTTAGCAGGATAGAGACACCCCTGTCTTGGAGAGAGAGAGAGAGGGAGGGAGAGAGAGAGAGAGAGAGGGCATAATTGAAACGTGAAGGCCGGGCTGGGCCATACAGTATATAGACCAGTAGGAGCAGAAGAGAATACATGCCAGGCCTGATGCCCCATCTCTCGCATGATCGGTTCCTGTGGGGAGAAATCAGCATGCTTCATTTATAGCTCCAGTAAAGAATAATATACTGGCAGCGTTTGGATGTGTCAGGTCCCATATCTTTGGCTGTTCTATTAGAAATAGATCCCTGTGCAGGACAATTAACCTCTGGCCCTCGCCATGTGGATCCCTGCAGTAACGGCTTAGCATGGGCCACAAATCAGCTCCCCGGGGTGAAGAAGAGGAGAAACCTAGCCCAACTCAACATTCTGTTGGCTTTCTGGCTGGGCTGCTTCTACTCTCTGCTACCCATCAGGCCCAGCCAATCTCATCACAATGCTATAGAGTTTCCAGTTTTAGCATATTATCACCGAGATGTAAGGGAAACGTAATGGAGGCTGGAGGAGGTGAGCAAGGCTGACCACTGTGCGTTTGTGCTCCACTGAATATATATCGTCTGGCAGACTTTCAGCATGTAAGCTTGATATGGAATTCCTTTAGTCCACAGTACGTCTCCTATCTGTTCTTATGGGCTTGTAATGAACCATCTAGTTAGTAGACCAACCCTTGTTTTTTGTATGATTGCCTGTAACATTTGAACTTCCAACAAAACAAATTTGCCAATGATCTGTAATGGTTTTGGTCTCCTCTTGCTCATCAGCAGTAAAATTGCATCGAATCTGACTTTAGTCCCTGCTGCCTGATGGCAAAATGGTCACATTTGGACCATTTTCTTAATGGTGGATTATCAAATCAAATTTTATTTGTCACATACACATGGTTAGCAGATGTTAATGCGAGTGTAGCGAAATGCTTGTGCTTCTAGTTAGAGTCCAGAATGAGCATTAATAAAGCAGTGGACCAGCGGGGTGACCTTGAGGGTCTGGTTCTGGTCATCCCCATCATTAGCCCCGATCCGTCTCTAGGCTCTCACTGTCGCGCTCCAACTCTGGCTGGCACATACTGTGGTCACGTGACGGGGGAATCGGTGGCTGCCCACTTCTAGCCTGTAATTTTCACACCACTGAGTTAATGTGTGAGATGGCAACAGATGCTGCGAGAGGAGACGGAAGCAAATTATGCCCAAGAGCCTTAAAAGCCCTGGCTATTTAAATATAATTTGAATAAATTAGCTTTTTGGCATGTGGAATGTAGCAGGTTGTGATGTATTACAATAATAATCACAGTCCCCTGGTTGCCATCCCTCCCTCCCCAACTTTATTAGTATGTGTGTTTATGTGGCTGTGCATAGGGGATGTGCGCTGTAGTTTGTTTGTGTTTTACGGGAAGGGGAATTCTTTACAAAAGCAGGGGGCCAACATTGCCTTCGCCAGGATTTGTCTGTGTGTGTGTGTGTGTGTTGCAAGGTTTGTGTTTTTATAGTTTTAAGATTTTTATCTGAAACTGAGGTTAGTTTTCCAATCCATTTTCCAATGTTTTATTTAGCTAAAGTTTTATAAAAACATTTATTTAGTTTTCATATTATTTAGTTTAAGTTTTAGTTTTGGTGTGTGGGACAGAAAGTAGCCTATACATGGGAGGCTAGGGGTCATTTATGTATTTTTATAGTTTTTGTGTTTTGGGGGATGTCAGTTCTTGCCACTGTGGGGTAGTAGTGCATAAGGTGATGGGTCAGGTCATAGGTTAGGTTAGGTTTAAGGGTAGACTCAGGAAGATGACGTAGATGCACATAGTAAGCAGTAGTAGTGGGTCAATTTCCGCAACAACCAGGAGCGTTGGAGCACAAGGATACACTTCTCAATTGGTGTGGTCTCGTAGTGTGCACGTTGTAGCAGCGTGAAGTGCACCCGTGCACATGCGCAGATACTCTGTGTGACCATGTGAGAGCAAAGTCTTGCATCATGTTGATCTCAATGGACAATTTTTAGAGGATCACTTTTGCCTTTCAAAGTGTGTAGCATTCTGTGGGTGAAAATTGTCTGATTTACACCTACATGCCAACTGCATGAAAAATCTTGTGATCAAAGGTCATGAAGTTTTGACTGCAGTCAATTGCAAGTTTGTGCAGTTGCTCTTCCCCCAACCTTCATCCTGCAGCCATCACCTGCATTGTGGGAGGCTCTATTGTCAACCAATCATGAGGGTGTTTTTGTTTGACCCATGAGACATGACTGAAACAGGAACCAATTAGCTGCGATTTTCAGTGCCTTCAGAAAGTATTCAGACTTTATTCAGAAATTGATTCAATAGTTTTCCCCCCCACACCAATCTACACACAATACCCCATAATGACAAAGCAAAAACAGGTTTTTAGAAAGATTAGCTAATTTATAAAAATATGAAACTGAAAAATCGAATTTATATAAGTATTCAGACCCTTTACTCAGTACTTTGTTGAAGAACCTTTGGCAGCGATTACAGCATTGAGTCTTCATGGTTATGACGCTACAAGCTTGGGACACCTGTATTTGGGGAGTTTCTCCCATTCTTCTCTTCAGATCCTCTCAAGCTCTGTCAGGTTAGATGGGGAGTGTTGCTGCAAGGCTATTTTCAGGTCTCTCCAGAGATGTTCGATCGGGTTCATGTCCGGGCTCTGGCTGGGCCACTCAAGGACATTCAGAGACTTGTCCCGAAGCCACTCCTGGATTGTCTTGGCTGTGTGCTTAGGGTCATTGTCCTGTTGCAAGGGGAACCCTCGCCCCAGTCTAAGATACTGCGCGCTCTGGAGAAGGTTTTCATCAAGGATCTCTTTCGATACTTTTCTCCGTTCATCTTTCCCTCGATCCTGACTAGTCTGTCAATCCCTGCCCCTGAAATACATCCCCACAGCATGATGCTGCCACCCCAATGATTCACCGTAGGGACGTTGCCAGGTTTCCTCCAGACCAAAGAGTTCAATCTTGGTATTATCAGACCAGAGAATCTTGTTTCTCATGGTCTGAGAGTCTGTAGGTGCTTTTTGGCAAACTCCAAGCAGGCTGTCATTTGCCTTTCACTGATGAGTGGCTTCCGTCTGGCCACTCTACCATTAAGGCCTTATTGGTGGAGTGCTGCAGAGATGGTTGTCCTTCTGGAAGGTTCTCCCATCTCCACAGAGGAACTCTATCTGGTCACCTCCCTGACCAATGCCCTTCTCAACCAGATTGCTCAGCATCCAGCTCTAGGAAGAGTCTTGGTGGTTCCAAATGGAGGCCACTGTGTTCTTGGGGACCTTCAATGCTGCAGACATTTTTTGGTACCCTTCCCCAGATCTGTACCTCAACACAATCCTGTCTCGAACCTCTACGGACAATTCCTTCAACCTCGTAGCTTGGTTTTTGCTCTGACATGCACCATCAATAGTGGGACCTTATATAGACAGGTGGGTGCCTTTCCAAATCATGTCCAATCAATTGAATTTACCACCGGTGAACTCCAATCAAGTTGTAAAAACATCTCAAGTATGATCAATGGAAACAGGATGCACCTGAGCTCAATTTATAGTCTCATGGTGAAGGGTCTGAATACTTATGTAAAAAAATGTATTTTTTTAATTTTTTTATAAATGTACAAACATTTATAAAAACCTGTTTTCTCTTTGCCATTATGGGATTTTGTGTGTAGATTGCTGTGGATGTATTTTTTGTTGTTGTTGCCATTTTAGAATAAGGCTGTAAATTAACAAAATGTAATGCTTTACGAAAGCACTGTATGTGTACAGTGGATACAAAGAAATACATTTGACATTTGAAGCTCTCTCCCACTAATTGATTGTACAATGTACAGTCGTGGCCAAAAGTTTTGAGAATGACACAAATATTAATTTCCACAAAGTTTGCTGCTTCAGTGTCTTTAGATATTTTTGTCAAATGTTACTATGGAATACTGAAGTAGAATTACAAGCATTTCATAAGTGTCAAAGGCTTTTATTGACAATTACATGAATTTGATGCAAAGAGTCAATATTTGCAGTTGACCCTTCTTTTTCAAGACCTCTGCAATCCGCACAGGCATTTTGTCAATTAGCTTCTGGGCCACATCCTGACTGATGGCAGCCCATTCTTGCAAAATCAATGCTTGGAGTTTGTCAGAATTTGTGGGTTTTTGTTTGTCCACCTGCCTCTTGAGGATTGACCACAAGTTCTCAATGGGATTAAGGTCTGGGGAGTTTCCTGGCCATGGACCCAAAATATCTATGTTTTGTTCCCCGAGCCACTTAGTTATCACTTTTGCCTTATGGCAAGGTGCTCCATTATGCTGGAAAAAGGCATTGTTCATCACCAAACTGTTCCTGGATGGTTGGGAGAAGTTGCTCTCGGAGAATGTGTTGGTACCATTCTTTATTTATGGCTGTGTTATTAGGCAAAATTGTGAGTGAGCCCACTCCCTTGGCTGAGAAGCAACCACACACATGAATGGTCTCAGGATGCTTTTCTGTTGGCATGACACAGGACTGATGGTAGCGCTCATCTTGTCTTCTCCGGACAAGCTTTTTTCCGGATGCCCCAAACAATTGGAAAGGGGATTCATCAGAGAAAATGACTTTACTCCATCCTCAGCAGTCCAATCCCTGTACCTTTTGCAGAATATCAGTCTGTCCCGTTTCCTGGAGAGAAGTGGTTTCTTTGCTGCCCTTCTTGACACCAGGCCATCCTCCAAAAGTCTTCGCCTCACTGTGCATGCAGGTGCACTCACACCTGCCTGCTGCCATTCCTGAGCAAGCTCTGTACTGGTGGTGCCCCGATCCCGCAGCTGAATCAACTTTAGGAGATGGTCCTGGCGCTTGCTGGACTTTCTTGGGCGCCCTGAAGCCTTCTTCACAACAATTGAACCGCTCTCCTTGAAGTTCTTGATGATCCGATAAATGGTTGATTGATGTGCAATCTTACTGGCAGCAATATCCTTGCCTGTGAAGCCCTTTTTGTGCAAAGCTATGATGACGGCACGTGTTTCCTTGCAGTAAACCATGGTTGACAGAGGAAGAACAATGATTCCAAGCACCACCCTCCTTTTGAAGCTTCCAGTCTGTTATTCAAACTCAATCAGCATGACAGAGTGATCTCCAGCCTTGTCCTCGTCAACACTCACACCTATGTTAACGAGAGAATCACTGACATGATGTCAGCTGGTCCTTTTGTGGCAGGGCTGAAATGCAGTGGAAATGTTTTTTGGGGAATTCAGTTCATTTGCATGGCAAAGAGGGACTTTGCAATTAATTCCAATTCATCTGATCACTCTTCATAACATTCTGGAGTATATGCAAATTGCCATCATACAAACTGAGGCAGCAGACTTTGTGAAAATGAAAATTTGTGTCATTCTCAAAACTTTTGGCCACGACTGTACACACACAATTTTATGTTATGGTTTCAGTTTGTGAGTGCGTGTAATATGATGGTTAGATGCATGTTTGTTTTCAACATTATAAACAATGGCAACACTGCCATGTTGAGCTGAGCCTTGCTGTTGGAAAACCACATTAGTGTCTGACTTTCGGCAGATGCACCTCCCCTGACTTTACTCCTCAACTTTCGTCTACAGTCAGTTGCTTTAGCCTTACCACTCAAACGCTCCCAACCAATATCTACGGTGCTGTTCATGGCAACGTCATCTCGCCGAGTCTATCTTGAAATTATAAAGTCAATCTCAATGAGACCTGCCAGATTCAGAAGCTTGAAAACCCCATTACAAAAAAAAAACATTACAAAAAAAGCCTAATCTAATTCATAATGGCTTTTATTTAAAATACTTTTTGATTCAAAGATAATGGTTTCAGTATAGTCTGTTTTTCAAACGGGTTTGTTCATTATTTTATTTCAGTTTACAAATAGTTTTTTCAAGATCAGTTTTCAGTTTTAGTTTACTTTTAACAACCTTAGTGTGTTGGTGAGTGAGAGCGTCAGGGGGGCTGGAGTGGAGTACAGATTGCATTGCGCCTGGCTATTAGTGTCTGGGTGAAGTGGGAAATGGATTTCTCAGTTGGTTGTCTGGCATCTGTCCCATCTCAGTAATAGAAAGAGGATCAGAGGGGATATCGTAGTGAAATATTGCCCAAACAAGCCACTACACAAGAACACTGGAATAATAACTATAGTGGAACGTTTCTGAAGTGAAGGCAGGTGTGGTTATGGTGGGTTCTCACCTACAGTACTGCAACAACCCCTTTATTCTCTATTAGGCTTCATGTTATCACAAGTGAAATCCAAATAAGATGCAAATACTGATTCATGGTGGCCATGGCTGAAACGTGTGTCCATCTTGGGCAAAATCTATGATTCCTTTCAATCCTAGGAATTCAAATTAAATGTGATTATGTGCAAGCCATTGAAAAATATAATCAATTCATCCCTTGATATTGAATGACATTGACTTCAACATCATGTGTGACCTCCCACTTAATGTCATCTCCTTCTCTCTCTTTCCTCAGCAGCAGGCTGCACCTTTGATGAGGATTCTGAGCCCAGTCTGTGTGACTTCACCCAAGGCGAGGACGATGACTTTGACTGGCAGCTCTTCCGGACACACAACTCGCCCTACGCCTCTTCTGACCTCCTGCGTGGTGAGTCCCTGCTCTTATTACGCTTCAGAGTATTAACGTTTTATTTGGTGCTATCCTGGTATCCACTATGGTATCTAACGCAAGTGTCACTTTCACTTTGTGGATGGGGTATCTGTATCAGAAAGCATAAGAAACAAGGACTGGGGTGGTATGAGACTTCTCAAGTCTTAATGTGGGATGTTATCCTCCCTGGATTACAATCCTTTGATAGAATGTCAATGTGCGAGCCAACGACATACACATTGTCTTGCTAAGCAGCCAGTGCCCGCTCTTCTTAGGTGTGATTTACAGTCTTTGTGCGTGTTCGCACGTGCATGTTCGTTCAAGTGAAATCCTGAAGCTGTCCAGAAGCTGGGAGTGTTTAGGAAACACTCCAAAGTGTGGATGCCTTCCTATTCTATTAATGGGATTCGGTGTGAAGTTAGAGAAGCAGAATTAACTTGGAAGAAAACCCCCTAAGACACCATAACTACATAATAGAATATAAGATAAAGTGACAGAACAAATGGTTGGCTGAAAGAAAAAATAGATATTACGAAAGATAACATGAGCTGTGCTGAGAGACAGACGACAAAATGATAAGACTCACTACGATGGATGGAGACGACAGTCACACTGAAGAAGGCCAAAAAATTCCTAAAGGGAGATGAAGTGAAGGCACTTTAAAAAAAATCACAATGCTGATTTACATGAAATCACTTCATACCACCAAGCAACACGCACATTACATTCATAATTTATAAATCCAACGATCCCAAACTGTTAAACTGCATATCTCTGTATCCTAGGAGGAACTCCACAGTGAGCAGCTCACCCTGCACTAACATAAAGAACATGAGCACATCTACTGCTGCTAAGCTTCCCAGTAAAGCTCATGAAGTCAATAATTTGCTAGTAACAGATGACATTCATTTTCTGACTATCTCTGAAACTCACTTAGATAATATTTTTGATGATACAGTGGTAGTAACACAAGGTTATAACATTTACAGAAAAGATAGAAAAGCCAATGGTGGAGGTGTTGCTGTCTATATTCAGAACCACATTCCCTGTACAGATTAGAGAGGATCTCATGTTAAATACTGTTGAAGTAATATGGGTACAGGTTCATCTGCCTCACCTAAAGCCCATTCTGGTGGGAAGCTGCTACAGACCACCAAGTGCTAACAGTCAATATCTGCTTAACGTGTGAAATGCTTGATAATGTATGTGATATCAACAGAGAAGTATATTTTCTGGGTGATTTAACTATTGACTGGCTCTCATCAAGCTGCCCACTCAAGAACAAGCTTCAAACTGTAACCAGTGCCTGCAACCTGGTTCAGGTTATCAATCAACCTACCAGGGTAGTTACAAACTGCACAGGAATGAGAGGTCATAAGAGGTCATACAATGGGGCCTCCCGGGTGGCGCAGTGGTCTAGAGCACTGCATCGCAGTGCTATGCTGCGCCACCAGAGTCTGGGTTCGCGCCCAGGCTCTGTCGCAGCCGGCCGCGACCGGGAGGTCCGTGGGGCGACGCACAATTGGCTTAGCGTCGTCCGGGTTAGGGAGGGTTTGGCCGGTAGGGATATCCTTGTCTCATCGCGCTCCAGCGACTCCTGTGGCGGGCCGGGCGCAGTGCGCGCTAACCGAGGGGGCGGGTGCACGGTGTTTCCTCCGACACATTGGTGCGGCTGGCTTCCGGGTTGGAGGCGCGCTGTGTTAAGAAGCAGTGCGGCTAGGTTGGGTTGTGCTTCGGAGGACGCATGACTTTCGACCTTCGTCTCTCCCGAGCCCGTACGGGAGTTGTAGCGATGAGACAAGATAGTAATTACTAGCGATTGGATACCACGAAAAATTGGGGAGAAAAGGGGATAAAATTTAAAAAAAAAAAAAAAAAAAAAAAAGAGGTCATACAATAAGTTTTGTAGTGATTCCTATGTTATTAATTAAAATAATATCTGTTGGTCTGTGGTGTGTAATGAGGAGCAAACAGACACTGCACTTGACATTTATGAAATTGCTTATTCCAGTTGCTAATAAGCATGCAGCCATTAACCTCTCTGGGATATGTGGGACGCTAGCGTCCCAACTGGCCAACATCCAGTGAAAATGCAGAGCGCCAAATTCAAATAAATTACTATAAAAATTAAACTTTGAAATCACACATTCAATATACCAAATTAAAGCTTGTTGTGAATCCAGCCAACGTCAGATTTCAAAAATGCTTTACGGCGAAAGCAAACGATGCTATTATCTGAGGTTAGCACCCAAGCAAACAAACACAGACCATCATATTTCAACCCTCCAGGCGCGACACAAAAGGCAGAAATAAAGATATAATTCATGCCTTACCTTTGACGAGCTTCTTCTGTTGGCACTCCTTCTGTTGGCACTCCAATATGTCCCATAAACATCACAAATGGTTAAAGGTTACCTGTTAGCTTTGTCCAAACCTTTCAAACTACTTTTGTAATACAACTTTAGGTATTTTTTTATGTGAATAATTGATAAAATTGAATACGGGATGATCTGTGTTCAATACCGGAGGAAAACAAAGTGTAGCTAGCTTTCAGGTCACACGCTTCTAACAAAGAGTACACATCTTTCTACCCTCGTTCTGAACAGTGTTGCTTTTTAATTTCTCTAAGGAACAACCTCAACCAATTTCTAAAGATTGTTGACATCCAGTGAAAGCGATAGGAACTGCAAGAAGGTCCCTTAGAAATCTGGATTCCCAATGAAAACACATTGAAAAGAGAGTGACCTCAAAAAATTAAATATATATATGGTTTGTCCTCGGGGGTTCGCCTGCCAAATAGGTTCTGTTATACTCAGACATGATTCAAACAGTTTTAGAACCTTCAGAGTATTTTCTATCCAAATCTACTTATAATATGCATATCTTAGGTTCTGAGTAGCAGGCAGTTTACTTTGGACACGCTTTTCATCCAGACGTGAAAATACTGCCACTTATCTCAGAGAAGTTAAGAAAATGACTGTAAAAACTGTTAAATCCCTATGAATTGATGAGGAATTGAAAAATTGTACAGTTGAGAGGGATGAGGCAAAATAAATGACAAATAAGTCTGGCTGCACAACCGATTGGAAAACGTATTGCATATTGAGGAATCATGTGACTAAACTGAATAGAAAGAAGAAGAAACTACACTATGAAACTATCAGGTTTCAAGTATGACCCAGATGCAGACAGTGTCGAAGTAACACAAGTTTATTTCTAGTACAGGGGCAGGCAAAGAACAGGTCAAAGGGCAGGCAGGGGTCAGTAATCCAGAAAGGGTTCAACACGTCCAGAACAGCAGGTAGTCTCAGGGTCAGGGCAGGCAGGGGTCAATAATCCAGAGAGGTGTGGCAAGATATAGAACAGCAGGCAGGCTCAGGGTCAGGGCAGGCAGAAAGGTCAAAACCGGGAAAGACTATAAAACAGCAACAAGAACAAACAGGAGCAAGGGGACAAACACTGGTAGGTTTCACAAAACAACTGGCAATAGACAAACAGAGAACACAGGTATAAATACACTGGGGATAATGGGAAAGATGTGCGACACCTGGAGGGGGTGGAGACAAGCACAAAGACGGGTGAAACAGATCAGGGTGTGACAGAAACAAAGATAAATGAAATAAATAAATATTGTAAAAAGCTTTGGAGCACCTTAAATGAAATTCTAGGAAAAAAGGCAAACTCAACTATCATTCATTGAATCAGATGGCTCAATTCTCACAAAACCAACTGATATTGCCAATTACTTTAATGATTTTTTTCATTGGCAAGATTAGCAAATTTAGGCATGACATGCCAGCAACAAATGCTGACACTATACATCCAAGTATATCTGACCAAATTCTGAAAGACAAGCATTGTAATTTTAAATTCTGTAAAGTGAGTGTGGAAGAGGTGAAAAAATAATTGTTGTCTAATAACAATGACAAGCCACCGGGGTCTGACAACTTGGATGGAAAATTACTGAGGATAATAGTGGACAATATTGCCACTCGTATTTGCCATATTTTCAATTTAAGCCTACTAGAATGTGTGTGCCACCAGGCTTGGAGGGAAGCAAATGCCATTCCGCTTCCAAAGAATAGTAAATCCCCATTTACCTGCTCAAATAGCCGACAAATCAGCCTGTTATACCAACCCGTAGTAAACTTTTGGAACAAACTTTCAGCATGCTTATAGAGAAGGACATTCAACAAGCACAGCACTTACACAAATGACTGATGATTGGCTGAAAGAAATTGATGATAAAAATATTGTGAAGGCTGTTGTTAGACTTCAGTGCGGCTTTTGACATTATCGATCATAGTCTGCTGCTGGCAAAACGTATGTGTTATGGATTTACACCCCCTGCTTTATTGTGGATAAAGAGTTACCTGTCTAACAGAACAGAGAGGGTGTTCTTTAATGGAAGCCTGCCTCTCCAACATAATCCAGGTAGTATCACCTAGGCCCATTACTTTTTTCAAACTTTACTAATGAATTGCCACCGGCTTTGAGGAAGCAGTGTCTATGTATGCGAATGACTCAACACTATACATGTCAGCTACTACAGCGACTGAAATTACTTAACAAAGAGTTGCAGTTAGTTTGAGTGGGTTGCAAGGAATAACTTAGTCCTAAATATTTCTAAAACTAAAAGCATTGTATTTGGGACAAATCATTCACTAAACCCTAAACCTCAACTAATCTTGGAATAAAACATGTGGAAATTGAGCAAGTTGACTTAACTGCTTGGAGTCACCCTGGATTGTAAACTGTCGTGGTCAAAAGATATTGTCACAACAGTAGCTAAGATGGGGAGAAGTATGTCCATGATAAGGCGCTGCTCTACCTTCTTGACAGCACACTCACTGTACACACAAGTACACATGGATTTTGTACTGTATATATGTGGTAGTGGTAGAGTAGGGGCCTGAGGTCCCACAGTCTGTGAATGTATTGTCATGTTTTTAAAATGGTATAAACTGCCTTCATTTTGCTGGACTCCTGGAAGAGTAGCTGCTGCCTTGGCAATGGGGATCCACAATAAATACAAATACTAAACTTTTCATTCACATTCTAGTCATCTGCTGCCATCAGACACCATCCAATTCAGCGCAGGCGTTGTGATAATTAATACGTTCCCCTTCCGTTTGAATTAAAACCGGATGACATTTACACCAATCTGGGGCCTTCAGTGAAACTATAAGCGGGGGTGAAGTCAGGCAGGCAGGTGACAAAGAGGAACGAGACAGCTTTGGGAACACATTATCGACCAAGAACCAAGACAGATACGTGAGTTTACTCACCCAGGCTCCTTTTATCTGGGCCACACCCATGGCAAGATGTAAGGTAGTATATTAGCTTGCATTATACATCTGAAATAGCACCGTGAAAATACCATGGTATACATGGGATCCTAGAACGGAGCAATGCAAGGAAATCACATTTTATTTGTAACAAGCGCGGAATACAACAGGTACAACCTTACAGTGAAATGCTTACTTACAAGCCCTTAACCAACAATGCAGTTTTAAGAAAATACCTAAAAAAGTAAGAAATAAAAGTATGAAATTATTAAAGAGCAGCAGTAAAATAACAATAGTGAGGCTATATACACAGGGGGTACCGGTACAGAGTCAATGTGTGGGGGCACCGGTTAGTCGAGGTAATTGAGGTAATATGTACATGTAGGTAGAGTTAATAAAGTGACTATGCATAGATAATAACAGAGAGTAGCAGCAGTGTGGGGGGGGGCAATGCAAATAGTGTGGGTAGCCATTTGATTAGATGTTCAAGAGTCTTATGGCTTGGGGGTAGAAGCTGTTTAGAAGCCTCTTGGACCTAGACTTGGCGCTCCGGTACCGCTTGCCATGCGGTAGCAGAGAGAAAAGTCTATGACTAGGGTGGCTGGAATCTTTGACCATTTTTAGGGCCATCCTCTGACACCGCCTGGTATAGAGATCCTGGATGGCAGGAAGCTTGGCCCCAGTGATGTACTGGGCTGTACGCACTACCCTCTGTAGTGCCTTGCGGTCAGAGGCCGAGCAGTTTCCATACCAAGCAGTGATGCAACCCGTCAGGATGCTCTCGATGGTGCAGCTGTAGAACCTTTTTAGGATCTGAGGACCCATGTCAAATCTTTTCAGTCTTCTGAGGGGGAATAGGTTTTGTTGTGCCCTCTTCACGACTGTCTTGGTGTGCTTGGACCCTGTTAGTTTGTTGGTGATGTGGAAGCCAAGGAACTTGAAGCTCTCAACCTGCTCCACTACAGCTCCGTCGATGAGAATGGGGGCGTGCTCGGTCCTCCTTTTCCTGTAGTCTTGATCACGTTGAGGGAGAGGTTGTTGTCCTTGCACCACACGGTCAGGTATCTGTGTCACTGGGCAGCTTGTGTCACTGGGCAGCTCTCGGCTGTGCTTCCCTTTGTAGTCTGTAATAGTTTGCAAGCCTTGCCACATCCGACGAGCGTCGTAGCCAGTGTAGTACGATTCGGTCTTAGTCCTGTATTGACACTTTGCCTGTTTGATTGGTTTTTGGAGGGCATAGCATGATTTCTTATAAGCTTCCGGGTTAGAGTCCCGCTCCTTGAAAGCGACAGCTCTACCCTTTAGCTCAGTGCGGACGTTGCCTGTAATTCATGGGTTCTGGTTGGGGTATGTACGTACAGTCACTGTGGGGATGATGTCCTCGATGCCATCGGAAGAATCCCAGAACATATTCCAGTCTGTGCTAGCAAAATAGTCCGGTAGTAAAGCATCTGCTTCATCTGACCACTGTTTTATTGTCTGAGTCACTGGTGCTTCCTGCTTGAAATGTTGCTTATAGCAGGAATCAGGAGGATAGAATTATGGTCAGATTTGCCAAATGGAGGGCGAGGGAGAGCTTTGTGGGCGTCTCTGTGTGTGGAGTAAAGGTGGTGTAGAATTTTTTCCCCCTCTGGTTGCACATTTAACATGCTGATTAGAAATGAAGTAAAACGAATTTAAGTTTCCCTGCATTAAAGTCCCCAGCCACTAGGAGTGTCACCTGTGGAAGAGCTATTTCCTGTTTGCTTATGGTGGTTTACAGCTCATTGAGTGCGGTCTTAGTGCCAGCATCGGTCTGTGGTGCTATGTAGACAGCTACGAACAATACAGATAAACTCTCTAGGTAGATAGTGTGGTCTACAGCTTATCATGAGATACACTGCCTCAGGTGAGCAAAACCTTGAGACTTCCTGAGATATCGTGCACCAGCTGTTGTTTTCAAATATACATAGACCGCCACCCTTTGTCTTGCGATCTCCTTCTGCGAAATCTCAGTCTTTCTCCTGCGAATGACGGGGATGAGGGCCTGTTCGGGTGTCTGGAGTAAATCCCTTTCGTCCGACTCATTAAAGAAAAGTTCTTCATCAATTCAAGGTGAGTAATCGCTGTTCTGATGTCCAGAAGCTCTTTTCGGTCATAAGAGACGGTAGCAGCAACATTATGTACAAAACAAGTTACAAACAATGCGAAAAGACCAACAAAATAGCACAGTTGGTTAAGAGCCAGTAAAACGGCAGCCATCCTCTCCGGCACCATTACTTATTGTCAGGAAGGCAGTTTACTCAGGTTTGCAGTCTGTGTAAGTTGTCTCATATCCTTGTATATCACATCAGGAGTTTACTGTAACAATCCACCATCAGGGCAGAGAAGGTAAGGTGGAGGATAACTTGTGTTTATGAGATAAGGCTATTTACAGTGGGCCGGTATTAACTTTCTGGGCTGAGACATTGGTGCCCAGGGAAGATTTGCAAACATTGCCTGTGGTGTCTCACAGGAGAAATCAGGATTTTTCAATGTAGAGGGAAAGCTTGTGGAAGGAATGAGGGAGGACGAATTTAATAAAAGCATTTCTCCTGTTTAAGCTGTTTATCATTTTCATTTTCCTTCTGAAATGTGCTAGAGACTCATATGCCTACAGGCATACAGTACTGTATGTGCGCCCCATGACGAACATGGATAAACTGTTACTGAGTCATGAAATAGTTTAACGTTTTGTCAAAGAAAATTAAATAATCAGTCAGTGTAAGTATCACTTTCACAGCTGGATGTAAGAAGGATTGAGAGTCAAGGACTGGGCTGGACAGACACCACTTATATGAAGAGTCATACCAGAAACGCACAGATCCTGGGTTTCTTTAGTTATGACCTTCCAGAAGAGATGAATCAGACTTTATTAGATGAATGTATTACAGGACTGTCTGTCGTGACATACATACTTGTTCAAGATAAGAATAGAATTGAATAGAACTTAATGTTGAACATGGTAAAAGTGATTGCTTTGCTTTTCTTGAGAAAAGAGATGGGGAAAGACCCCGCTAGTCGATTTGGTTCCTTGGAAGGTTCCTTGGAAGTTATGGGAATGTACGTTTTTGCTTTCAAATCAAATTTGATTGGTCACATGCACATGGTTAGCAGATGTTAATGCGAGTGTAGCGAAATGCTTGTGCTTCTAGTTCCAACAGTGCAGTGATATCTAACAAGTAATCTAACATTTCCCGAACAACTACCTAATACACACAAATCTAAAATCTAAAGGGGTGAATGAGAATATGTACATATAAGTATATAGATGAGCGATGGCCGAGCAGCATAGTCAATGTGCAGGAGATGGTATAAAATACAGTATATACATGTGGTATGAGTAACGCAAGATATGTTATACATTATTAAAGTGGCATTATTTAGAGTGGTATTGTTTAAAGTGACTAGTGATCCATTTATTAAAGTGTCCAGTGATTGGGTCTCAATGTAGGCAGCAGCCTCTCTGAGTTAGTGATTGCTGTTTAGCAGTCTGATGGCCTTGAGATAGAAGCTGTTTTTCAGTCTCTCGGTCCCAGCTTCGATGCAACTGTACTGACCTCGCCTTCTGGATGATAGCTGTGTGAACAGGAAGTGGCTCGGGTGGTTGTTGTCCTTGATGTACCTATTGGTTCTGGGAACGGAGCCATATGTTTTGGGAAAGTCCATTTTTTTGGTTGCAGGGAGGTTCTGAGAGTTTTTCTATGGTTCCCTGAAAGAAAAAGTTTTGGTTTTATGAATGGAAATTATAGGTTATTTGAAGGGATTAAATAACATTCTGAGAACATGTTTCTATAAGACTTTTCATAACACTGCTAGTTTAGTTTGGGTTAACTGTTTTGAACTCCAAGCACAGATAGGATACATGGAAATGTATTTACTTAGGCATTAATCAACTGACACGGCATCAGTGAGATTCAAACTTATGATCTGCTGTCTGTCCATGGAATTAGTCCTCTGGCACCACCAGGATGGATCTACTGTAGCATGCCATGTTTTTTTCTCAGTCATACAAAGCTGTTCATTTTAGTATTTTTCAAAGGAAACAAGCACTCATTAAGATCAGGTGTGGCCAATTAGTGGGCGTGGCCAACACACCCAAACACACTTATCAAGATAAGATGGAGAGAGTTTTGTTGAGGCTGAGAACGGAATGTAAACTACCGTTCAAAAGTTTGGATTCACTTGGAAATGTGCAAAATTAATAGGAAAATATAGTCAAGACGTTTACAAGGTTATAAATAATGAATTTTAATTGAAATAATAATTGTACTTCAAACTTTGCTTTTGTCAAAGAGTCCTCCATTTGCAGCAATTACAGCCTTGCAGACCTTTGGCATTCTAGTTGTCAATTTGAGGTAATCTGAAGAGATTTCACCCCATGCTTCCTGAAGCACCTCCCACAAGTTGGATTGGCTTGATGGTCACTTCTTACGTACCATACGGTCAAGTTGCTCCCACAACAGCTCAATAGGGTTGAGATCCGGTGACTATGCTGGCCACTCCATTATAGACAGAATACCAGCTGACTGCTTCTTCCCTAAGTAGTTATTGCATAGTTTGGAGCTGTGTTTTGGGTCTTTGTCCTGTTGTAGGAGGAAATTGGCTCCAATTAAGCAGCGTTCACAGGGTATGGCATGGCGTTGCAAAATGGAGTGATAGCTTCCTTCTTCAAGATCCCTTTTACCCTGTACAAATCTCCCACTTTACCACCACCAAAGCACCCCCAGACCATCACGTTGCCTCCACCATGCTTGACAGATGGCATCAAGCACTCCTCCAGCATCTTTAAAAATGTTCTGCGTCCTACGAATGTTCTTCTTTGTGATCCGAACACCTCAAACTTAGATTTGTCTGTCCATAACACTTTTTCCCAATCTTCCTCTGTCCAGTGTCTGTGTTATTTTGCCCATTTTAATCTGGCCAGTCTGAGATATGGCTTTTTCTTTGCAACTCTGCCTAGAAGGCCAGCATCTCGGAGTCGCCTCTTCACTGTTGACATTGAGACTGGTGTTTTGCGGGTACTAGTTAATGAAGCTGCCAGTTGTCTCAAACTAGACACTCTAACGTACTTGTCTTCTTGCTCAGTAGTGCACCGGGGCCTCCCACTCCTCTTTCTATTCTGGTTAGAGCCAGTTTGCGCTGTTCTGTGAAGGGAGTAGTACACAGCGTTGTACGAGATCTTCAGTTTCTTGTCAATTTCTCGCATGGAATAACCTTCATTTCTCAGAATAAGAATAGACTGACGACTTTCAGAAGAAGGTCTTTGTTTCTGGCCATTTTGAGCCTGTAATCAAACCACAAATGATGATACTCAACTAGTGTAAAGAAGGTCAGTTTTATTGCTGCTTTAATTAGCACAACAGTTTTCAGATGTGCTAACATAATTGCAAAAGGGTTTTCTAATGATCAATTTGCTTTTTAAAATGATAAACTTGGATTAGCTAACACAACGTGCCATTGGAACACAGGAGTGATGGTTGCTGATAACGGGCCTTCGTATGCCTATGTAGATATTCCATAAATAAATCTGCCGTTACCAGCTACAATAGTAATTTACAACATTAACAATGTCTACACTGTATTTCTGATCAATTTGATGTTATTTTAATTGACAAAAAAAAAAATGTTTCTTTCAAAAACAAGGACCTTTCTAAGTGACCCCAAACTTTAACGGTGGTGTATATCTTTTTGAAAGTTACTAATGTTTCTTGTGTGGGAATACAAGAATTGTACTTTTGAGTTCTGTAAAGTCAGTGTGGAAGTGGTGAAAAAATATTGTTGTCTGTCAACAATGACAAGCCACCGGGGTCTGACAATCAAGATGGAAAACAATTGAGGATAATAGCGGACGATATTGCTACTCCTATTTGCCACATCTTCAATTTAAGCCTACTAGAAAGTGTGTGCCCTCAGGCCTGGAGGGAAGCTAAAGTCATTCCGCTACCCAAGAACAGTAAAGCACTCTTTACAGGCTCAAATAGCCGACCAATCAGCCTGTTACCAACCCTTAGTAAACTTCTGTAAAAAATGGTGTTTGACCAGATACAATGCTATTTCACAGTAAACAAACTGGCTCTAACCAGACTTTCATCACACTTATAGGGAAGGACAATCAACAAGCACAGCACTGATGACTGATGATTGGCTGAGAGAAATTGATGATACAATGATTGCGGGGGCTGTCTTGTCAGACTTCAGTGCAGCTTTTGACATTATTGATCATAGTCTGCTGCTGGTAAAACGTTTGTTATAACCTTGTATTGCTACCACTGTATCATCAAAGGTATTATCTGCGTTTCAGAGTCAGAATATTAATGTCATGTTACGAGCAAACTATTGATGGCTAGCAGCTTGATGGCTAATAGCTTAGCGTCTCTGTCAAGCAGGCTTCAACCTGTCTGTCAAGTGGTGTTCCGGGACAAGGAATTGCAGTCCTAGCTGTTAAAAGCTAACCATGTCGCGGAATCCATGCAAAAACAAGTTCCTTATTCGTATTTAATGAATATCAGTTTTGTTTCAATCAAAAATAACAAACCAAGTGTTTTACAGCATGCAATGTTCAGCTGCGCACTCTGATGAAGATGGGAAGAATGCTGTTTGTAATAAATCTCTTCTCTGCCTTTTTAACTACACTATCAACAAGGCAAGGGAGGTGCACAGTACTACATAGAGCCATGGCTACATGGAACTCTATTCCACATCAGGTAACTGATGCAAGCAGTAGAATCAGAATTAAAAAACAGATAATAATGCACCTTGTAGAACAGCGGGGACTGTGAAGAGTCACAAACAGGCACAGACACACATACTGTACACATGATAAGATACGCACTCGACACACACGTACACATGGATGTTGTATTGTACGTATGTGATATAGGGGTGTAGTGGCCTGAGGGAACACACTAAATATATTGGGTAAAGTGTTATGAAATGTAAGGTCATGTATAATTTTAAATTGTATCGGTCTTAATGTTGCTGGACCCCAGGAAGAGTAATGGGGATCCTTAATAAACACATACATCATTCTGGAAATGGTGCTGTAATTTGTTTACCTATATATTTGTAGGGGATTGTTTTAGAGTAGAGGATAGGGAACAGACGTTTCTGCCGAGTAATTGAGGGATTGGTGCTTTTGTGAGTTGCTTTGTTTTGTAAAACAGAAAAAGATTGTACAATATGATTGCGTCTCCTGATCTTTGAACCTTAACCTGACCTTTTTAATGTTAAGTTCTTCCATCCACGTCCAGATACAATTATTAAATAGTTTTGAGAGGTACCAGCAATGTCCACAATAGTAAACTGGCTATAGGAGCAGTGGTGGAAAAAGTTCTCAATTGTCAAACTTGAGTAAAAGTATAGATACCTTAACAGAAAGTTACTCAAGTAAAAGTCACCCAGTATAATACTACTTGAGTAAAAGTCTAAGTATTTTGTTCTAAATATACTTATGTATCAAAAGTAAACATAAATGCTAAAATATACTTAATTATCAGAAGTGAAAGTATAAATAATTTTTAATTCCTTATATTAAGCATAGCAGACAACACCATTTTCTTGTTTTTTACATTTACGGAACGGGGCACACTCCAACACTCAGACATCATTTACAAAAGATGCATGTGTGTTTATTGAGTCCGCCAGATCAGAGGCAGAAGGGATGCCCATGTGTTGTCTCGAATTGGACCATTTCCTGTCCTGCTCAGCATTCAAAATGTAACGAGTACTTCTGGGTGTCAGGTAAAAAGGATGGAGTAAAAAGTACATTATTTTCTTTTGGAATGTAGTAAAGTAAAAGTAGTAAAAAATATGTAGTAAAGTACAGATACCCCAAAAGTAGTACTTTTAAAGTACGTTTACTTAAGTTACACCACTGTATAGGAGCTACAGTGAAAAACACTCTAGAAACAAGAATACACCTATCCTCGAAATGGAAAGGCCTTTGATGAAAATAATCAAAGAAACAAATATCTCCCTGCAGTGAAGTGTATTTTTCAATTTAAGTCAACATTTACAGAAAGACAACTTCAGTATTGGGAAACATATTTGCATCACATAAGAAAACAGTGGTGACTTTTGCATGAAATTGCTTGAATTGCTTTGGTGCTTTGCATAATGTTGCCGTGCTGATCAATGCCTTTTCTGCAATGTCTGTCAAAATAAGAAATGATATGTCACCACGGAAGCACAGTAAAAATATACCGCAGACAAACAGAAGTAATACTTTTTAGTTTTTAGGGCAAACAAAACCGACAATCTCGCAATCACGTTGGGGAATGAAGCTTTGGAATACTGAACACACATACTAGAGGCTTTCAGTGGTTGCCTGAAGGGTGGCGATTTAATTTACCATCTCATCTGAAGACCTGTGAGCTATCTGCCTGTAAGGAATGCTCCAGGTTCCTTCTGAAATAATAATGCCTCCCTGTTTGTCTTTGGAGGGTCGTGTAGAGAAGAAGAGAGGTACAACGTGTGTGTACATTTTTGGGTGCTGCTGAAAGCCAGAGGTAATAAGCAAATAGATGGGGGTGTAAATCGGACCTGGCTGACTAAATCTAAACCTAATGGGAAAAGCAGCACATAAACTCTCCAAGTCTATGGGAAATGATGCTCTATTGTACAAGTCCTAGACGCGACGTTGATAAAGTATATTAGCAGGAAGATAAAGAGGTCCTGGGTTGACACCAAGGCATTTCCTTTTCTCTAAAGGTAATTCAATTCATTTGTTTTATGTCTTCTTGCTTGAGAGGACTGTTTATCTAGCTGAGGGGACTGTAGCCTCATTAGCTCATGCCAAATGAGAGGATATTTAGTATTCACCGAGGCCTGATAAAATAAATAAATTTTCCCTGCATAGGAAGGTGTTCTTAATGTTTTGTACACTCAGTGTATATGTATGGCTGTCACAACTTGGTTGATTTTCTGAAACAATGGATCACTTTCCAGAAATACTTATGGCTTGCAAATTATGCAATTTATTCATTACATTAAAATGTAATTAATAAATAGATTCCCATTAAATCATAGGTGCATTGGCCCAATGTGGGCAGCCTACATGGGCCAATATTCTAGGCCGCATTGGGCCCACATCATTCCAATGTGGGCATGTTTGCTGAAAAAAGATTGGCTTATTTCAGGCAAAGTGAGGGCTGCCTTCACAAGGTATCAAATTTTATTGGTCACATACACATGTTTAGCAGATGTTATTGCAGGTGTAGCGAAATGCTTGTGCTTCTAGCTCCGACAATGCAGTAATATGGGTTGCCCACATTGGGCCACACTGGGCAAATGCCTTGGGGGCCAACATGGAGCTGATGAGCAAAGGCGCATTGGCCCAATATTGGCAGCCAACATGGGGCCAATATTTGAACCCCCGTTGGGCCCACATCGTGCCAATGTGGACATGTTTTCTGGGAGGGCATGTCTGTATTCATCGAGGCAATTTCTACTTTGTACATTCCCTCACATTGAACTTTGACCTAGATTTGTAATTTTAATTGGTCAATTGAACCATGTTTGTCAGGGTCATACACAAACCTTCTAAGCCAGATTTTGGTTAATATGAATGTTCTCAGAGTTTTTGTGTGAGACACTTTGTGACCTTGCTTTCCTGTACACGATTAGTTGATGACTGGCCCTCCATGTCACTCATAACGCTTCTTAATCACAGAGGGCAGAGGAAGTGGCTTGACATTGTTAGGT
Source organism: Salvelinus alpinus (assembly GCF_045679555.1). Lineage (NCBI taxonomy): Eukaryota > Metazoa > Chordata > Actinopteri > Salmoniformes > Salmonidae > Salvelinus > Salvelinus alpinus. The sequence continues at coordinate 23,878,581 of NC_092120.1, forward strand.
TCTAATTATCAGAGTAAGAACTCGACAGACACTATCAAAGCTTAAACCAAGTGTATTCTTCCCAAAGGAGCGGACAGCTGAATCGACAAAGACATGGTTACAATAGTGGTGTTATACAGTTGAAGTCGGAAGTTTACATACACCTTAGCCAAATACATTTTAACTCAGTTTTTCCACAATTCCTGACATTTAATCCTAGTAAAAATTCCCTGTCTTAGGTCATTTAGGATCACCACTTTATTTTAAGAATTTGAAATGTCAGAATAGTAGTAGAGTGATTTATTTCAGCTTTTATTTCTTTCATCACATTCCCAGTGGGTCAGAAGTGTACATACACTCAAATAGTATTTGGTAGCATTGATTTTAAATTGTTTAATTTGAGTCAAACATGTCAGGTAGCCTTCCACAAGCTTTGCACAATAAGTTGGGTGAATTTTGGCCCACTCCTCCTGACAGAGCTGGTGTAACTGAGTCAGGTTTGACTCAAATTCGCTCGCACATGCATTTTCAGTTCTGCTCACACATTTTGTATGGGATTGAGGTCAGGGCTTCGTGATGGCCACTCCAATACCTTTACTTTGTTGTCCTTAAGCCATTTTTCCAAAACTTTGGAAGTATGCTTGGGGTCATTGTCCATTTGGAAGAACTATTTGCGACCAAGCTTTAACTTCCTGACTGATGTCTTGAGATGTTGCTTCAATATATCCACATTATTTTCCTCCCTCATGATGCCATCTATTTTGTGAAGTGCACCAGTCCCTCCTGCAGCAAAGCACCCCCACAACATTTTATGGCGGTTTTGGAGCAGTGACTTCTTCCTTGCTGAGCGGCCTTTCAGGTTATGTCGATATAGGACTCGTTTTACTGTGGATATAAATACTTTTGTACCTGTTTCCTCCAGCACCGTTAATGTTGTTCTGGAATTGATTTGCACTTTTCGCACCAAAGTACGTTCATCTCTAGGAGACAGAAAACGTCTCCTTCCTGAGCGGTATGACGGCTGCGTGGTTCCATGGTGTTTATACTTGCGTACTATTGTTTGTACAGATGAACGTGGTACCTTCAGGCATTTGGAAATTGCCCCCAAGAATGAACCAGACTTGTAGAGGTCTACATTTTTTTCTGAGGTCTTGGCTGATTTCTTTTGATTTTCCCAAAATGTCAAGCAAAGAGGCACTAAGTTTGAAGGTAGGCCTTGATATACATCCATAGGTGCACCTCCAATTGACTCAAATTATGTCAATTAGCCTATCAGAAGCTTCTAAAGCCATGACATAATTTTCTGGCATTTTCCAAGCTGTCTAAAGGCACAGTCAACATAGTGTATGTAAACTTCTGACCCACTGGAATAGTGATACAGTGAATTATAAGTGAAATAATCTGTCTGTAAGCAATTGTTGGAAAAATTACTTGCGTCTTGCACAAAGTAGATGTCCTAACCTACTTGCCAAAACTATAGTTTGTTAACAAGAAATTTGTGGAGTGGTTGAAAAATGAGTTTTAATGACTCCAACCTAAGTCTATGTAAACTTCCGACTTCAACCTTATGTACCCCACTTTGGGTGTAGTCTCCTCCTTCTCGCTAAACATTACATCTTTATTGCTAGGCAGTAAACTAAGTGATACTGGCAATAAATGTTTCTTTTTCCCTTAACGTGACCTGACTTGACCTGACCTCGACCCGCTTATCCACGGCTCTCTCGCCTTATCAGTACTGCCACATGTGACCGTTTTCCCTGCACTCAGCCTCTCCCAAGCTTAATTTCACCCACCATAACCCTTCCTCCCACAGACAACTCCCGGTGTAAACCCTGGGCTATGGCACCCCTCATGTCTCTATTTGAACTAATGATAGTTAAAGCTCAGAAATCCAAACCCATCAACATTAACAAAGGCACAGGGACACACACAGGCTGTATGGTAATGTGTCCCCTTCTGGCGGCACTGTCTTTATAATTAGTGTCACTTGACAGGGACAACAAGAGGACCTCTATGAGTAAGGTTGTCGGTTTAACAACATAATTGAGACACAGGCGGCACACTCAGCAGCACACCCAAACAAACGTGCGGCATCACCTTGACCCAAGTGAGTCAACATGGCCGTTCGTTTTTATCAATATCATCTCATGAAAAAGGTTGTCCAGGCGAGGACATGAAAGCAGCAGCTGCAACCTAAACAGGGACAGAAGAAAGGTATTTTCTTGTGTTTTGTGTCAAGACGGCTTTGGACAGTCACGTACTGTACTAGGCCCTATGCAACATACTTGCTAATATTTGCAGGGACTGTTGCTCTTTAAACCATTAAAGATAATGAATTAGATGAGAGAACAGCGTTGTTATATTAAGCCTTGCCTTCAACCCTCAGGGCAAAAGTGCAAGGGTCTAAAGCAATTGAAGACGTTATCATGGATTGGATTATCAGGACTTTATGAGGGCATGTTCATGGTGTGGAAAACAGAAAGGGAAACGCCACACACTGCTGCTCATGCTGCCGTGCAATTTTATTGTAACAATGTTTCGACCCTTAGGTCTTCATCAGGCATCCATATCGCAGGTGGGGTGGAATGTCACATTTATAAGAGCAGTACTCAGTGACATCACTTCCTGAAACAGGAGAAAACAATATTAACATTCAATGTAAGAAAATATATGATCATACATAAGGAATGTGATAAATATTTACAGTAAAATATATATATATATATATTTTTTTCCAGCAGGAGACTATGATCGATAATGTCAAAAGCCTCACTGAAGTCCTACAAAACAGACCCCACAGTCTTTTTTTTCTCATCAGTTTCTCTCAGCCAATCGTCAGTCATTTGTGTAACTGCTGTGCTTGTTGAATGTCTTTCCCTATAAGCGTGCTGAATGTCTGTTGTCAATTTATTTACTTTACAATAGCGTTGTATCTGGTCAAACACATTTTTTTCCAAAAGTTTACTAAGGGTTGGTAACAGGCTGATTGGTTGGCTATTTGAGCCAGTAAAGGGGGCTTTACTATTATTACATAGGGGAATTACTTTTGCTTCCCTCCAGGCCCGAGGGCACACACTTCACAGTAGCCTTAAATTGAAGATATGGCAAATAGGATTGGCAATATCGTCCACTATTATCCTCACCTCTTCCACACTCAGTTTAAAGAATTCAAAATGACAATTCTTGTCTTTCATAATTTGGTCAGATATACTTAAATGTGTAGTGTCAACGTTCATTGCTGGCATGTCATGCTTAAGTTTGATAATCTCACCAATAAGAAAAGTATTAGTCGTTGGTAATATCAGTGGGTTTTGTGATGAATGAGCCATCGGATTCTATGAATGATGGTGGAGTTTTCCTTTTTGCCGAAAATGTATTTTGAAGGTGCTCCAAAGCTTTTTACCATCATTCTTTATATAATGTATCTTTGTTTCATAGTGTAGTTTATTTTTCATTTTATTCAGTTTAGTCACATGATTTCTCAACTTGCAGTTAGTTTGCCAAACGTTTGTGCAGCCAGACTTATTTGCCATTACTTTTGCCTCATCCATCTCATACACACAATTTTTTAATTCTTCATAATTTTTACAGTCATTTTCTTAGTGAGTTGGGTGCATGCTTATTAGTAACTGGAATAAGCCATTTCAGAAATGTGCCAAGTGCAGCGTCTGGTTCCTTGTCATTACACACCACGGACCAACAAATATTCTTTACATCAACCACATAAGAAGCCAAAAATGTATTGTATGACTTCTTATACACTATATTAGGCCCAGCCTTTGGGACTTTGGTTTTCCTAGATATGGCTACTATATTGTGATCACTACAGCCCGATGGATTTGGATACTGCTTTCTAGCAAATTTCTGCAGCATTAGTAAAGATGTGATTAATACATGTTGATGATTTCCTTCCTGTGCTGTTTGTAACCACCCTGGTCGGTTGAGTGATAACCTGAACCAGATTGCAGGCACTAGTAAAAGTTAGTAGATTTCTCTTTAGTGGTAGCCTGTTGAAAGCCAGTCAATATTTAAAATCACCCAGAAAATATACCTCTCTGTTGATATCATATACATTATCAAGCATTTCTCACGTTATCTGTGCTAATAATGTACGTTTTTGGGGGGTGTTATTACATACAGCCGGTAAGAAAAATGTACAAGCATTTCACTACACCCATAATAACATCTGATAAATATTTGTATGTGACCAATAACATTTCATTTTATTTGTCCAGATACTGACTGTTAGCACTTGGTGGTCTATAGCACCTTCCCACCAGAATGGGCTTTAGGTGAAATATATGAACCTGTAGCCATATTACTTCAACAGTATTTAACATGAGATACTCTCTAAGCTTTACAGGAATGTAGTTCTGAATATAAACCGCCACACCTCCACCATTGGCATTTCTGTATTTTCTGTAGATCTTATAACTATGTATTACTACCACTGTATCATCGAAGGTATTATCTAAGTGAGTTTCAGAGATTGTCAGAATATGAATGCCATCTGTTACTAGCAAATTATTGATTTCATGAACCTTGGTTGTCTCTAAGTATACTTTATTGATGTATCTTGTTTTTCAAAGTTGCTTTGGTATCCATGATATGTCACTATGCAGTATGTGTTTTGTCAAAAGGATTCACATTCTTTGTCTTGTTCTCCAAGAAGAGAACCAAGAACAGTTTCATCATATCATTGCCCATATTCTATGGGAAAAACTCAAAAGTAAAAAGCTTGTACAATAGAACCCTTTAAACATGTTGAGTTTGTTTTGCTGAAGGTTAAACAATGGCATACATCATAAACTTGATGACTGGACATCGTCAAATTGACGTTGCTCTCTATCGTATGCTGGGGTTTCATTGTAAGGTTCAGTGCCTTGCTTGGGGGGGGGGGGGGAAATATACTGTTACAGCTCTTCACTTTGAGGGTTTAAGCCACCGCCATGTGTTTGTAAAGTCGGTGCCCTGTGTAACTTGGGTGCTACTGTACATACTTCAGAAGTTTTGGATGTAAGATCCAATTGAGTCGGCATCTGGTTGAATTGCCACGAGTCCTTGAGGGAAGGGGATCTGAGGACCGAACCTCTCCATCTCCTCTCGTTC